>NC_057807.1:664794783-664798548 GCF_018294505.1 Triticum aestivum | reverse complement strand
AAACCATGCATCAATGATTTTCATTTCCTAGTTTGTTTCAAGGTTGATTGTGTTTTTCTAGTGATAATCGTGATATGTCAAATGACAGTTTTAAGGGTTGGGGTTGCGGCAAAGACTAGAACCCTCAAATATTTTGTCCCTGTTTTTCAACCCTTAAAAGTGCCAAAAAATGCCAATTCTCAACCCTTAAACTGGTTTAAGTGTTTGAGGGTACTACTAGTGGCTCTTAGAGCATATACGGCCGGACGCCTCAAACCCTCTCTCATATGTCCGGCTGTAATTTTTTTCCTATGTCCGGCTAAACTTTTTTGCTATGTCCGGCTGTATTTTTTTGAATGGTAATACGTGTCTCATTCATATCATAAAGATCAAAGTACAGGTCACATAAGGACCAACGTGACAAAACTAAAAACACAGCAGAACATCTCTGAGCTTGATATCAACGCCCGTCACCTGCCTCCGGCACCACGACAACAACCACCGAAGAAAAGAATGATGGATCACCTCCTCACCCGAGCTCGACGCGGCTCCATCGCTCATATGCAGCTTTGCGGACCTCCAAGGTGGCTCACTAACAGTGAAGCCCTTGTCATTGAATGAATCAGGTCGGGGCAGCACCCTGGACACGCCATGGAACTCTAGATCTGGCACCCCACAGCAACTAAGACGCCGAAGGAGGACACTACTAGGGAAAAGCCTAGCAGTAGTGCAGGTCAGATGTCTATCAGTAGCGCGGGTGGGCGCGCTACTGATAAGGTGCTACAGCTAACTTTTAGCAATAGCGCATTTTGACACGCGCTACTGCTAAGTTTACTACATATAACAACTAAGCATCGTCATCATTAATAATAACTCATCATTGTTATCATAATAAAAAGTCATACTCCTCATCATAGTCATCTAATAACTCATCATCGTTATCACAATAATAAGTCATACTCATCATCATCATAGTCATCTAACCAACCCTACTTAATTGTTCTTAGCACATGATCATGAGTACTAGCTAGGACCTACTACCCTCTCTAAGGTAAAATAGCATAAAACAAGATAGGCCCTGACACTCCATTATGGAGAATGGAGATTATCCCGTCTCCAATTCTTGCGCTTCGCACAATGTTGCTTCCAAGTAGCTCCCTATGATTATTCATACATTTTTTCCATTCTTTAATTGCCATGTCTTCATCGGTTTTAGAAATCCGGTATGAACAGAGGTGAAGCCTAGGCGGACTTGGCCGTAAGCTAATAACATCAAGGCGACCTTTCGGAAACATCAGATCAGGCACACAATCCTTCAAGATTTTCTGTTGAAAAACATAATAATAATGCCGTAGTTAGCAATGTAGTTTAGCTTTATAAGAATATATGCAAAAGATGCACGAATGTCGTAATAGTAAAAAATCTTACCATGTCATCTCCATAGATGTTACCGTAGTTCAACACGTGCACTAGTGGCACATATTGACCATAATGTGCAGGAGTTTCATAATTGATATTATAATTCTCAACATCAATAATAAATAAGATAAGGTGATCTTTATCCTCATAAGTTAATTCAGCGCCATCAGTGTAGTAGGTTATGTCTACCATCTTTCGTACATTTTCTGAAGAATGAAAATAAGCTGTCAACTATTTTGAAAAATAAACAATATAAATTACTGAATAAATATGTTTGAGAAACTCACATAGAGGTAGAAGTGGAAGCGTATCAACAAGGACCCAAATGTCCATATTCTCTTCGTCGATGTCATCTTCAGGATCACCAAGATCAAAGGTGACATGCATACCCTCCGGAAAATCATATGCCTTCATAGAGCTTCCCAATTCGAGCTACCAAAATGGGTTACGCTCTCGGAATTGTATAGCTTTACAGCAAAAGCATAACCATGATGGGTCATGAGGTGAACTATCTTAGTCTCCATATTCTCATGATCTTCGAAATTCAGCTTATCCAAGACACAACGTCTTGCATGGCATGGGATAAGCTAGTCGAATTGTAAAAGACGAAAATTACACATTGAAGAAGTAGAAGTCATGCTTAATTATGAAAAAAGACTTGTCGTCGTTGCGTACCATTTCAACATTGAAGGTCTCGTCGAGCTTAATACTGAAGCGCCGACCGTCTACCAGGTGAGGCCTGCCGCACAGACCCCGATCATCGCCGCGATAGTCGCATTCCGGGATCCTATCATTGTCGTCAGACATTTCCTATGTTCATAATTGAAAGATTAAACTTCTAAAATTCAATATATGTACTAAAAAACAAAATTAGATCATTATTATTCATCACGGGTTGACTATCGGTCTGTCGAGTCATTTCTTGAATACTCTCAGCTCACGTGGTGTATATATTCAACCGTCGGCGATGGTCACTCCTCCCTTCGTCCCCGAGTGCATTACACCAAAATGTCTAGCACACGGGAACGAAGGAGAAGCAACCCCCACGACAACAGTCGGGATTCTTCCTCTCTGACATTTGCGACCGTCGGTGATGGAAGCTCCTACTTTCATTTGAAAGTGCATTACACCAAAATGTCTAACACCTACAAATGAAGAAGAAGCTTCCCTCACGACAACAGTCGGGATTCTTCGTCCTCTCATATATGGTGGAGACTCTCCCTCACTGATTCCTCTCTGACATTTGCGACTGTCGGTGATGGTCGTTCTTCTCTTCCTTCTCGTGCATTACCAAAAAGTCTATCACGAGAAAGAAGAGGAAGAACGACCCCCATGACAACAGTCGACATTCTTCTTCTCTCATATATGATGGAGTCCCGACAGACTTAAAGTCAACCCGAAATGTCGTTTAATTATCTTTCTAGAAAATCTAGGACACTCGATATTTCCTACATATTCTAGCACAAGTCATGCCAAAATTCACGGAAAAAATCTGGCATGACCTTTGCTAAAAAGGACATATATCGAGCTCCTGAAATTTGCCGGAATGGAAATTAATTAACACTCCGGCAAAACATAGACCACTCTATGGTGTTCCCTGCAACATAGGCCACTTGGGCAAGCACTAGTAGTACACAACACTACACATCACATGTCTAAATCTCCGTCATATTTGAAACACCTACATTTAAAATTTTCTACTCCATGAAAATTATCATAGCTACTCATCTAGCTACTACACTACTACATCTATCAAAACATCTACATCATCATCGATGGGGATTTGGCTGGTCTCACCTCAAGGTCGGAGGGGGTCGGTAACGGGGATGACAGCGAGGATGATGCAGGGGCTCCTCGATTTCTATAAAAACAAAATATAAACAAAAACATTATTCAATTTTATTCCAAATAAGAATTTCTACTCTCTGCAATTTGTTTCCTAAACCCTAGAAAAATGCCTTGATTTTTTACCTATTGTTTACTTCCTGAACCATAGAAAAATGCCCTAGTTTCACCATATAACTTAGAGTTTGATTGCTTGAATTCCTATTACTAAATTTGATACCTAGAAATTTGTCATATAGCATTCCAATACATTTCTATAATTCAAAATGATCTATACCTAAAAGTTTCTATTACTAATTTTTTTACTAAACCCTAAAAATATGCGCTAAGTTCAGAATATAACAAGTATAGGGCATTTTTTTCAAATTCTACCAACTAAAAATTTCCATTACTAAAATTTCTAATCAAAAACCTAAAGTTTCCTATTCTATTCAAAACACCTAAAATAGTAAAAAAACTACATTTACTCAAATGACCTAAAAAATCATTATATTAGAAAACCTACATTCCACAATGTATACA
>NC_057807.1:664648302-664794473 GCF_018294505.1 Triticum aestivum | reverse complement strand
GGAGGAGGCGGTAAGGAGGGGGAGGGAGGAGGAGGAAGGTAGGAGGAGCTACCTCGGGGGCGGTAGGAAGGAGGGAGGGAGGTAGGGATGGAGGAGGGAGCTAGGGAGGGAGGACGGTCGGAGGGAGGGAGGGAGACATACCGCTGGGGGCGACGACAGCAGCATCGGGCGGTAATGTGGCGGCGGCGACGGGCCGGCAGCGGCGGCGACATGCGGGACGATGGAGATGGAGAGTGTGGGGAGGGGAGAGTGAGGGTCGCGCGGTGAAGGTAAGTTAGACTTACCAGTAGCACGGTATAGCAAAATGCGCTAATGATACTCACTTCAGTAGCGCGTTTTCTAGAAAGCGCTACTACTATGCCTAGCTTGACGGCAATGGTGATTGCCAAAAATATTAGTAGCGCGTTTTTGTAGTGCCACGCTACTGCTATGTATGTAGCAGTCGCACGAGAGATAAAGCACGCTACTGTTAAATAACAATAGCACCTTGTTCTAACCAGCGCTACTGATAATCCTCTGTGTATAAGGTTTTCCCTAGTAGTGAGAAATCATACCCGCCATCCACGAACCACAAACACATCAGAAGTTCTATCTTCCAGATGTCATCGATGCAGACCACAATCTGCATCGCTCCTAGACTATCCCCAAGCTCTGCGTCGACGCTGGAGCAAACGTCGTTGCAACGGCGGCGCCCGAGGACACTGGTCCACCACGAGGATGCCGCCACCGCCATGCCATCCTTGCTTGAACATACTGTTTTCCGAATCCATCCCCAACCATAGGACCGATGGCCTCGTCAGGGAAGGATCCGAAGAATCATTATTCAGCATCGTCATCATTGCTACCAAAGCCAAGACAATTAACAACTTAAAAACCTATACTATGAGGGAGTAAATACAATCCACACGCATGGATCCGGTGACCCCCTCACCACTGACGATTGGCCTCTCCTGGCGGCGGCTAGGTTCCAGCCGCCAGGGACGAGAGGAAAACAGATGGATCAATTCGCTATGTATGGATGTAGATGCTCTTACCATGCAACTTCGCATCATTGTTGTATGCGCGACGGTGATTGTGTCAGTGGGGTTGATACTCTTGTTTGATTTCTTTATGTGTCGATAATGTGTTCTTTCTATGTTGCTTTGTGTTCTCTTTGTGCTACCTTCCCCATGCCATGGATTGCTCTGCAGGACTCCACTCTTTGGCCCTGTCGCTGATCTTGGCCCCGTTTGTTTCTTGTCCCGCCATTTTTTAAGACAGTACAGACGCAAGCGCTCATATATACACCTGTACACTCACCCCTATGAACATACACACATACACCCTAACCTATGTGCAGCTTTGAGTGACCAAGCCATCATATAATCTTGAGATTGACGAAGTCACCGCAGGTGCCTCATAGTCAACAAGAACGTCTCCTCCCACTGAATGCGCATTGCCGAAAATCCTAAAATAAATCCAGGAAATAGGAGTTAAAATGCAACTAATCCCCGGGTGGTTTTGGCAATTCATAACAACATATTGCTCATTGAACTAATAGCCATTCAAGTTAAATGTTTTAGAAAGTTCAATGATTGGCATGGCATGGACTAGAGATGTGGACCCCTCAAAATTCTAAGGACACATATTGGTAAAAGCTCAAGACTCTTCATTTTTGTTTTAGTGATCCAAGATCACATTGAGTCCATAGGAAAAGCTAATACTATTAAAAGGGGATGAGGTGTTGCTTATGGTCTACTTGCTCAAAATGCTTAGTGATATGCTCCAAAGCCCTCAACCACTTTCTCAAATCCAAATATGTCCTAAACCTAAAGACAAACTCGGCCCCACAGATTTGATTCATCCGGCGCCATCGAGTTCCTTTGTAACAGCCATAGCCAGAAACCCTAATCAGTTCGGTCTCACTGATAGGGATCTTGGTCTCACTGAGATGGGATTGCAAACTCTTTGTTTCCCTTTGTAACGTTTCAGTCTTACCGAAATGAGCAATTGGTCCCACTGAGTTTGCAATGCAAACTCTCTGGTTCTCTTTTGTAAAGTTTCGGTATCACTGAAATGAGCGATCTGTCCCACCGAGTTTGCTTGACCAACTCTCTATTTGATTAATTGCTGAAATCGGTCTCACCGAGTTCATGCGATCAGTCTCACCGAGATGAGGTTTTGCCCTAACCCTAGCACATCAATCCCACCGAGTTGATCATGTCGGTCCCATCGAAAAGCCTAACGTTCACATTTTGAAGTAGATCGGTTCCACCGAGTTTCTCTATTCGGTCTGCCCGAGTTGGGTCAAATGTGTGTAACGACTAGATTTTGTGTGGAGGCTATATATACCCCTCCACCCCCTTCTCCATTTGAGAGAGAGCCATCAGAACGTGCCTACACTTCCACTACTCATTTTCTGAGAGAGAACCACCTACTCATGTGTTGAGACCAATACATTCCAATCCAACCACAAGAATCTTGATCTCTAGCCTTCCCCAAGTTGCTTTCCACTCAAATCATCTTTCCACCACATTGAAATCCGTGTGTGAGAGAGAGTTGAGAGTTGGGGAGACTATCATTTGAAGCACAAGAGCGAGGAGTTCATCATCAACACACCATCTATTACCTTTTGGAGAGTGGTGTCTCCTAGATTGGTTAGGTATCACTTGGGAGCCTCTGTCAAGATTGTGGAGTTGAACCAATTAGTTTGTAAGGGCAAGGAGATCGCCTACTTCATTAAGATCTACCCAAGTGAGGCAAGCCCTTCGTGGGTTACGGCCATGGTGGGATAGACAAGGTTGCTTATTCATGGACACTTCATGGGTGGAGCCCTCCATGGACTCACGCAATTGTTACCCTTCGTGGGTTGAAGTATCCATCAACGTGGATGTACGATAGCACCACCTATCGGAACCACGCCAAAAATCTCTGTGTCTACATTGCGTTTGCCCTCTCCAAACCCTTCCCTTTTACCTTCATATGAAATGTTTTACTTTCCACTGCCACACTCTTAGGATTGCATGTGTAGGTTGATTGCTTGACTAGTGCTAAGTTGCTAAAATCTGCCAAGACTTAAAACTGGGAAATGCTAGATTTTTATTTGGTCAAGTAGTCTAATCACCCCCCTCTAGACATACTTTCGATCCTACAAGTGGTATCAGAGCATTGGTCTCCATTTGCCTTGATTTCCATAGCTTTGGGTGATCATAGCCTTGGTCTCACAACCTAGGAGAGTATGGCGTCTAGCGAGGGAAATTACCACTGTAGAGGTCCTTACTTTGATGGTGCTAATTTTTCTAGTTGGAAGCATAAGATGAAAATGCATATTCTTGGACATAACCCCACCGTTTGGGCTATTGTGTGTATTCGTTTGCAAGGTGAATTTTTCGATGGGAGAGAACCAAATCATGATGCAACTGCGGAAGAATTGAAGATGATGTAATACAACGCTCAAGCTTGCGATATCCTCTTCAATGGATTGTGCCCCAAAGGATTTAACAAAATCAACCGTCTTGAGAATGCAAAGGAAATTTGGGATACTTTGATTGATATGCATGAATGTACCGAGTCCGTCAAGGAATCCAAATTGTATGTGCTTCAAAGTCAACTTGACAAGTTCAAAATGAAGGATGGTGAAGGTATCGCTGAAATGTACTCTAGGTTTGCTCTCATCACAAATGATATTGCCGGCTTAGGAAGTGAAGAGATGACTGACAGATTCATCATCAAGAAGCCTAAGAGCCTTGGATGGAAAATATGATACCGTGTGCACATTGATCCAAATGATTTCCAGTTACAAAGATCTCAAGCCAACGGAAGTCACTAGAAGAATTGTTGCTCATGAGATGTCACTCGAGGATAAGGAAGAGCTTCACAACAAGTCTAGTGGTGCTTAAAAAGCTTCATGTGATGCTCCTGCTACATCAAGTGAAAAACAAGTCTTCAATGAAGAATTGAGCTTAATGGTGAAGAACTTCAACAAATTATACAAGAGTAGAAGCAAAGAAAGAAGCTCCAAGTCAAGATCCTACCATGACAAAAGATCTTCTAGTCATGATCACAATTGCTACAATTGTGGAAGACCCTGACACTACTCCAATGAGTGTACGGCTCCCTACAAAAAAAGACTCGCCTAAAAGGAGAAGTAGAAGAGATGAATCACCTCCAAGAGAGAGAAGGAGTAGAGATGATCGTTATGAACGAAGACCCTCTCATAGAAGCAAGGGTTCGAAAAGGAAGGACAAGTCATCAAGGAGCTACACAAAACGAAGACATCAAGCTCATGTTGGTGAACAGGTATCCAGTTCCGACTCCGACAACCAGTCCGAGAGAAGTTATCACTCCGACTCCGAATATATTCAAGATGAAGGTGTTGCCGGTCTTGCACTTGTGTCAACCAACTCCTACGACATATTTGACTCACCAAATGAAGGAATTGGAAGATGCTTCATGGCTAAAGGCCCTAAGGTATCACACCCCGAGTATATTGATTTCAATAGTGATGAAGATGATTTGCTAGGTGATGATGATTTGCTTGTTGACAATGCTAGTGATGAAAACTATGATGAAATTGCTATTAATCATGCTAATCAAGATGAAACAAATGATAATGATAAGAAGGAGATTGTGCATCTAACTAAAGAACTAAACACTCTTAAGTTAGCTCATGAAACTACTTTAGAGGATCATCGAGAACTTTTAAAGACTCATGAGAAGCTACGTTTCGAAAAGCTCAACTTAGAGCAAGAGCATGGGTTCTTAAAAGCAATCAATGATGATCTTTGGAAGAAAAGTTCTTCTTACATTGCCAAGCGTTTACTCTTGTCTACTTACATGCCACAAGTAAAATCTAGCAACAAGAGTAAGAAAGATTCTTCTTCTAGTAGTAACAATAATCATGTTAAATCCAATATTGTTGCTTCTAGTAGCTCTCTTGATTCCACTAATGATTCTCTTAGCCAAGTTACACTTGAGCAAGAAAATAGCTTATTGAAGGGAATTATAGAGAAATGTGTTTACAAGAGCCTTGTCGGAAGTAAGCAATTTGAGGAAATTGTACGCAAGCAAGGAAGGCACCGGAAGAATCAAGGTGTTGGTTTTGAATGAAAGTTCAATGCCAATGGAGTCATGTGGGAAGAAGATCAATACCCTAAGACGAAGTTTGTTCTTGAACAAGAGAAGTATTATCCTACTTCCTTCAAGGGAACACAAGCTCAACATGATCTTCCACCACAAGACCACAAGCTAAAAGGCAAGGACAAGCTTCAAGAGGAGATTGATGCATTTGAAGAAGCTCCTAAGGCCTTGGTCAAGTGGGTTCCCAAGACCACTTAAAGTTCTACTTCATCAAGTGCTACTACAACTCCAAGGATTCCCATCAAGTTTATGTGGATCCAAAAGAAGAAGAACTAGAGAGTTCTTGAGGGTGACTCCGCCAACATACTTCACTCATATTCATTTTGGCAAGGACAAGTGCAATCAACTTCCACATCTTGCACTAGTTCAAGGAGTCACAAACCATCTTGCTGGTAAGTCAAGGGACAAGGTAACCAAATGCTTTCATGGACATCATCATATGTGTACTTCACTCTATGTCTATGGATATCCTTGTTTGTTCCTTGTGGGACTAACCCATGTAGGTATTGAAAGTGCAACTCACTCCCATGTATTGCTCCAAATAATCTACATCAACATTGAGCATCCACATCTTAAACATCTATATGAAGTCATCATAAAAAAATCAAGGTTAGTTCATCCCTCTAAAAGGGGATATCACATCTAGGGGGAGCTTTGCTCTAAGAATTGAGCTAAAGCAACTCTAATGGTGTGAACACAACAATGCTTTATGTAAAAGTGGTAATCCCACTTGTGCTTAAATGATGAGTATGACCTATGATCAAATGTTCTCATTTGACTCCTAAGTCAATATACTCATATATAGATGACCTAGTCATCTCCAGTTGTTTGATAGATGCTAGAGTGTTTGTGCATGCTTTGTCACATATTTTATTTGCTATCTTATTGTGTGAGCATGTTGGTTGCATAATTTTCTCCATTCAAGGACATCCATTTGTTGCTTTGATTGGTTGCCTTTCTTTTTGCCAAATGGATGGACAAGAATGCCTAAGTACTCCCTCTAGCTATCTATGCTTTTCTCGCCTCAAATCTGTTCATGCTACATCACAAAGTTTGATCAAGTCATATTCAGACCCTCTAAGTGAGGAGCACGCGGAGCCACCGATTCATCATAGACTTAAGTTCCAAAACCTCTGAAGGCATTTCGGTCTGACTGATTCATCCCATTCAGTCACACCGAGTTCATTAAGTTGATCTAGGTTTTAATCTCGGTGCAATTGATTTGAAATTTTTGGTCACACCGAGTTGCAGCAACCGCTTGTGATTCTGCATCTCGGCGCCAATGAAGCGTTCCACTCGGTCACACCGACAGAGTCTGGATATATATACCCACGGGCTGAAAATTTGGAAATTTCTCCAAACGCTTCGCTCGCGCCTGTCCAGCTCTGCTGACTCGAGGTCTCTGAATCGTCTTCTCGTCATCAGCATCCTCCTGCCGCTAATCTCCATCGCTGTCAACAGGAATCTTTGCCGCCATTGTCGCCATAGCGGGTTCATCGCCAAGTTAGGGTATGAACTCGTCCCTTTGTGCCATCCCCAATCGGATTCCGAGCACAAAGATCAATGCTTGTATTCTTGCCACATTTGAGACAACTCTATCCATTGCAAACTCCGTTAGATTAGATTTGATGCAAAAATTTAGGTTTAGGTTTCCGCCGAACTCATCTCAAACCGACCGATATTAGGATGTCGGTCTCCCTGATTTGGCTTAGGACATAGCACAAGTATTTTTGTGAAACCCTAGCAACTTGGAGTCACCGAACTGCATCCCAGTCTAACCGATCTTGCATGTTTAGACTCCATAACTGCTTCGGTGTCATCGAGTTTGTAATATCGGTAGCTCCGAAATGGTTTCTGTAGAAAACTAAAACTAAGTTTTTGACTCATTTGTTTTGCAAAATATCTATTCTTTGTGATGCTCATCCACTCTATCTCAACCTATCTATTCATAGGGTCAGCTTTCAATGTCAGAGATGTCAGACAACAGTGATAGCCAGAACAGGTCAGAAGAGCATGCAAATCAGAGTGAGGGCACTAGTCCCTCAAACAATAGTTATGAGGAGGGTAGCAGAAACACCCCAAGCAATCTTCCTAAGGCTACTATTGGGCAAAGGAAGAAGAGAACTTATGACTCAGAAGATGAGGATTTTGAAATTCAGGAAGTAACCTCAAAGAAGAAGGTTGTCAAGAAGGAATTTGGCACTCCTGCTTCAACCAAGCCTGGAATGCACAAGAAGGCTCCTGCCAAGAGAATCCCTATGTCCAAAGCTAGAGCCTCAACTCAAGCTACTATTGAACCAAGAGAAGAAGAGGTTGCTGGAGGAAAGAAAAAGAAGGAAAGGAAAAGAGGAAGGTGGTGCAAGCTTGTTGATCCAATGGCTGAGTTTGAGAAGCATTCATCAGATGAAGAGGAGGAGGAAGAGCCCATTGCACCTCATGCCAAGACCCAGAAGCTAATGGGAGATGCTATCAAGCCTGGGGCTGCTCCATCTGAGCCCAAGACAGCTCCCAAGTCTGCTGCTGCTGCTGCTCAAGCTTCAAAGCCAATAGCACCCAAGAGACCCACAAGAAATATCTCAGCTGCAGAGAAGAATAAGGCCCCAATGCTTGAAGTTCAGGAGGATGTTGAGCCCCAAGTGCTCAGGAAGCTTAAGCAAAAAATTCCAGATCATGATGACACTCATCCAGTAGAAGAGAACATGAATGAGAGAAAAGATGCAAGTCTCAGACTGTGGAGACAGACAGACCCCTATGCTACAAGGAGAAGGACTGCTGTGGACTACAGGTTTCACACCAAGGAGCAGCAGGACTTCTATGAGACAGTTCTTTTGGAAAAGAAGCCGATAGTCAGTGACATGAGATGGGTGGACTGGGAATATATTAACAACAATGTTGACTACTTCTCTGGAGTTCATGAGAGTTTCGAGATGAATGAAGTTGATACTTTTGTTGGTCAGGAACTTACAGAGTGGAATTATGAGATGGTGATGCAATTTTATTCAACTGCACATTTTTACCTAGATGGCAAAATAGTCTGGATGACTGAAGGTACTAGGTACAAATCCTCCATTGTTGAGTGGGCCAAGCTGATCAATGCCCCTGAAGAATCTGAGCATGACACAGATGTTTATGACAAGCCCAGAAAAGGCCATAACTCCATGGCACACATGTACAAGGAAATTTCTGATGATGCTTTGGAGACTCACTAGTTTGGCTCCATCTATTGTTTGTTGTCAGGGCTGCCTACCATCAACACTATTTTGAGGTATACTTTGTTTCCCAAATCAGGAGATGACAAGATGATTAGAGGGCACTCAATCAACTTGCTGCATATGTTTGATGTGTCAGAGAAGTTCAAGGTGATGACCTTGATTGTTGAAACAATTAAGAGGACTGTAGTAGATCAGAAGAGGTCATGTGGATATGCCCCACACATTTAGATGCTCATCAACTCCAAGATGGGTACAAGCACAGATCTTCTAGATAGAGAGCACCTTCCCCTAAGGCCAGAATTTGAGGACAATGTTGTTGTCATGGATGCATCACATCCTACATCTGTAGAGGATGAGGAGAAGAGAGAGAAATCAGAAGCTGCAAAGACTTCCAAGGTTCCAACTGCCTCAACTGTAAATCTCAAGACCAAGCAGGATCAGCTTACTATCTGCTTGTGGCCACAGTGAGAATTGAGAAAAGACTAACCACCCTGACTCAAAACCAAGAAATTCTTGAGAGAATCATGGAAACAAAATTTTATTATCTAGACTTGAAGGTCACAGAAATTCAGACTACAGTTGAGCAACTTCAAGAAGAAGCAGAGGACAAGAGAGGGAGAGCTACCATGGATGCATTTCAGAGAGTGCCTATGGCACACAGGTCTGCAGCTGTGCCAGCTAGTGACATGAGAGCTACCACTTAGCACCTGCAGCCACTGCCCTAGTTGCCCCTCCAGTTGAAACTCCTCCAGTTCCCCAGACATCAGCGGAAGATTTTGTAGATGCTGTCCTCTCCATGCCATCTTTGCACATCGGAGCTTCCCAAGATCGTGCTTAGAGTGTCGTATAGCACTATGCATTTTCAAGCTTTTTGGTAACTTGTTGCCAAAGGGGGAGAAAGTGTATAAATCATAGGCTGAGAGAGAGAGAGTTTTGCTTTTATTTGCCTCTCTTGCTACTTGTTATTTGCTTGTTTGCTTGCTACATTATTTGTGCTTGTGTGTGAGATACTTCTATGATCATGTGTTTGATCATATTATGCCTTAATGTGTGCTTGAACGATGATATCTTATCACTCTTGTGTATGATCATTCATGTTTGCCTTGGTGATGAGTGCATGCTATTTATATTCTATCATTTTGAGCACTCCACCAAGATGTATGTGACATGGAAGAGTAACCCATGATCCTAATCGATTGTGCATTTGCATTCAAAAGCAAACTCTAAATAATGCACAAATTTAGGGGGAGCTCTTGCTTATCACATACTTCTCAAAGTGACGATGTACTTCATTTATACTATCATTTGTTGAAGCTTTGATCTATATGTTGTCATCAATTACCAAAAAGGGGGAGATTGAAAGTGCAACTAATCCCGGGGTGGTTTTGGTAATTCATAACAACATATAGCTCATTGAACTAATAGCCATTCAAGTTAAATGTTTCAGAAAGTTCAATGATTGGCATAGCATGGACTAGAGATGTGGACCCCTGAAAATGCTAAGGACACATATTGGCAAAAGCTCAAGACTCTTCATTTTTGTTTTAATGATCCAAGATCACATTGAGTCCATAGGAAAAGCCAATACTATTAAAAGGGGATGAGGTGTTGTTTAATGGTCTACTTGCTCAAAATGCTTAATGTATGCTCCAAAGCCCTCAATCACTTTCTCAAATCCAAATATGTCCTAAACCTAAAGTCAAACTCGGCCCCACTGATTTGATTCATTCGGCGCCACCGAGTTCCTTTGAGATAGCGATAGCCAGAAACCCTAATCAGTTCGGCCTCATCGGTAGGGATTTCGATCTCACCGAGATGGGATTGCAAACTCTTTGTTTCCCTTCGTAATGTTTCGGTTTTACCAAAATGAGCGATCGATACCGCCGAGTTCGCAATGCAAACTCTCTGTTTCTCTTTTGTAACATTTTGGTATCACTAAAATGAGCGATCAGTCCCACCGAGTTTGCTTGACCAACTCTTTGTTTGATTAATTGTTGAAATCGGTCTCACCAAGTTCATGCTATTGGTCTCACCGAGATGAGGTTTTGCCCTAACCCTAGTGCATCGGTCCCACCGAGTTGATCATGTCGGTCCCACCGAAAAGCCTAACGTTCACATTTTGAACTAGATCGGTCTCACCGAGTTTCTCTATTCAGCTGACCGAGTTGGGTCAAATGTGTGTAACGGTTAGATTTTGTGTGGAGGCTATATATACCCCCCCACCCCCTTCTCCATTTGAGAGAGAGCCATCAGAAAGTGCCTACACTTCCACTACCCATTTTCTAAGAGAGAACCACCTACTCATGTGTTGAGACCAATACATTCCATTCCAACCACAAGAATATTGATCTCTAGCCTTCCCCAAGTTGCTTTCCACTCAAATCATCTTTCCACCATATCCAAATCTGTGAGAGAGAGTTGAGTGTTGGGGAGACTATCATTCGAAGCACAAGAGCAAGGAGTTCATCATCAACACACCATCTATTACCTTTTGGAGAGTGGTGTCTCCTAGATTGGTTAGGTGTCACTTGGGAGCCTCTGTCAAGATTGTGGAGTCGAACCAAGGAGTTTGTAAGGGCAAGGAGATTGCCTACTTCGTGGAGATCTACCCAAGTGAGGCAAGTCCTTCATGGGCGATGGTCATGGTGGGATAGACAAGGTTGCTTCTTCATGGACCCTTCGTGGGTGGAGCCCTCCATGGACTCACGCAACCATTACCCTTCGTGGGTTGAAGTCTCCATCAACGTGGATGTACGATAGCACCACCTATCAGAACCACGCCAAAAATCTCCGTGTCTACATTCCGTTTTCCCTCTCCAAACCCTTCCCTTTTACCTTCATATGCAATGTTTTACTTTCCGCTGCCACACTCTTAGAATTGCATGTGTAGGTTGATTGCTTGACTTGTGCTAAGTTGCTAAAATCCGCCAAGACTTAAAATTGGGAAAATGCTATATTTTTATTTGGTCAAGTAGTCTAATCACCCCCCTCTATACATACTTTCGATCCTACAACGAGCACCAGGAATTCAACCCTGATGGACTTAGAATACCATTGTCCTGATCCTAACCATCGAGCCACATTTTTTCTGGTCCCGCCGGTTAGTGGCTCGTGTTTCCTATTGCTAGTTCACCCTCATCATTTCACAATGGGTTTACGTTGTGCGTGGTGTTGCCCCCAACGCTCATATGTCCCCTTCTTACCCGTATCAAGATTTCTTCATATTCGTCGTGATTCTTACAGCCCGTGCCTGGTTCCTCTAGCTTCCTTGGTGGTTTTGCCGCTCGTTGGCACTCTGTTTGCTTCGTCCGCCAACGTGCCATTTGCTTCTCCGGCTGACTAAAGTTTGGACTTGGTTTCACTTTTTCCTATTCCAGATCTGATGTCCTTGCTCGTCGTTCCTTTTTCATATTTCCAGCTACTCAAGGATCTGCTATGTTCTTTGGTTGTTGTGAGAGCCTAACTTAATAGGAACAATAGAATACTCATATCAATAAGGAATTCCTTCTTTCTAGAAGCCCATTCAAAAAGAACTCCAAAGTTAAGTGTGCTTGGCTTGGAGTAATTCTAGGATGGGTGATTGGTCGAGAAGTTGGTCCTAGGTGCGCATGAGTGAGGAAAAAGTGCGCAGGAAAGACTAGTGTTGGACTTTGGGGCCAGTCTAGATCCCACAAGGTGTAATGACCAGGAAACGATGGCTATGGCTGGGACGTTAGAATTGGTATCAGAGCCGACCCTCACGATTTCATGGGAATGCACGGGTCAGGTGCGCTGGCATGTGGCACATGGCGCATGTGGTCCGTTGTGGCACACGACATGGCCCATGTGCCAGACTGGACGCGCAAACTGTGGCAAGAAGGAACGTTCCTAATGGACCAACGAGGACGTCGATTCCTTTGAGTGGGGGTGTATGTGAGAGTCTGGCTTAATAGGAGTGATAGACTACTCATATTAACAAGGAATTCCTTATTTTCCGGGAGCCCATTCGAAAAGAACTCCAAAGTTAAGCGTGGTTGGCTTGGAGTAATTCTAGGATGGGTGATTGACCGGGAAGTTGGTCCCGGGTGCGCATGAGTGATGACAAATTGCGTGGGAAAGACTAGTGTTGGTCTGTGGGGCTAGTCTAGATCCCTCCAGGCGTAACAGCCGAGAACTGGTGGCTATGGCCGAGGCGTTATAGTTGTGCCTATTCTTGATGTTTGTTCTTTTCGCGGACCAAGATTCGGGACTGGTTTTTGGCTTGCCTATGCCCATCCTGTTATAACCGCTCACCGTCCCCTTGATGGTTTGCAAGTGCACATAGTATAGTTCTAGATTTTTAGAAGTAAGAGTATTGATCCCATAGGGAGCATAGGAAATGGTCTTTGCCTCTTGTAGAGGTTTAGGGATATGCGCCTGTAAGTAAATTACAGTCCAAGGCAAAGCGTAAATGAACCAGTAAATGATCTGACGCAAGTTCTCACCACGCCATTGTCAAATAAACTCTGCCTGTAAAAGTTGGAAAAGAAGACAAACCAGCTAAGGTCAAGTAAGTTGAAGCCGGACTAGTTCACTCATTTCATATAGGAGGAGGTTGTAAAGATTTATCCTCAAGAAATTTGGGAAAAGCATAGACAAAACTCCAGACAAGCTCGGGGGCTACTAGCGGTGTACTGAACTGAGGGTGGCCCGTCAGTGGGCCCACCTTAGAGCCCAACAAGCCAAGGTATGGCCAGGGCCCCTTGTCCCGCAAGAAGCCCTCCATCTGGAAGTGTCTTCATCTTGGCGTGCAAGTCAAGAATCCCTCATACCGATTAGGGCTCCGGGTCATTTAGCAAACCAGGTAACCCTAGGACTCGGCCCCCTTTATAAGGTAATACCTTGGGATAGTTCAGGGCATTGGCATCAAGTATAGTCTCAATGGAAACATCTCCACACATATTGTAGCCCCCTCACATGGGGAGTTCCCCATCAATCAAAAACCAAATCAGGAGTAGGGTGTTACCTCCACGACGAGGGTCCAAACCTGGGTAAACCCCATGTGTGTGATCTCTTTTGGTACTTCCGGTCATGTGTACCACCCTATCAGGGCTACTATTAGTTTTCTGCACCGTCAGCCTCGTCTTGTCATTAGGTGGCATCTTGATATTGACCCTATTCCTGCGTGAATATTTTTTCACAACCTTCCTAAGTAGCTCAACACTTTGGAACACTTGGCCCACATGGAACTTAGTACATAGAAGATCCTCATCCCTAAATGCTTTGAAGTTCATCTTAACTCCATCTTGATTGGACTCTAGCTTGTGTAGCTCATCATTCTCTGAATCCTCTACATGTTCTTCATTCCATCTCTCTTCTTCTTCATCAAAGAAATTGTTGACATACAAATCATCATCTCCTTTTGAGATGGCATATTCACTGCCTGCAATTTATGCATTGTAGTCGATGTCACATTCATCATCTGATGATTATGTTGCATCTGCACTGTCATTCATATCCCCAGTCTCATCACCACACTTATCAATGTTAGCAACATCCATACCAGCCACTCTCTTGCCTTTCTTCTTCAGTATTGTAGCTCCAGACATGAATTTTGCTTCCTCTACTATAGGCCTGGCCACTTTGATATGTTTGAGCTATGCTTCCACTTCTCCAAGCTTAAAATGGATAACGACAAGAAGTAATTTTACAATTGGAAATCCCACAACATTATCAAGATCCCTGATGGTTTCACCATGGTCCAGGTATTATCCGCCTAAAGGTCGTGAAGGCCCTCATATTGCCAGTGGCACTAACTCCATTAGCTTTTACTTGTAGACCAGGCATACGGTAATACATTTTCATACTTCCCTCATTCTCATAACCTATCTCTTCTATTAGATCATTCACAACCGATGGTGATCACATCATATTTTTTATCCGATCATGCCAAAGACTCTCGCCACCATACCTCTTATATCTACCATGTCCCATGTAAATTCTCCCTGCCATGTCTGAACAGACAAATATGGGCTATCTTCAAATGTGCATATATACAACATCCAAGGTAAATGTACTGCATCAATGCAACATCCAGAGTACATTAACTGCATCAATTAAACATCATAAACAAAAATCCCAAAATTTACACCTTCCCCTAACCGACAAGTCCAAACCCTATCACAGCATCAAGATTTTGTCATGCTAAATCAAAATGAATAGATTATAGCAATGCAATACTAAAGAACAACGACATCACATGATTTGGAGCTCAATATCCTATATTTAAACCCTACCAAAACCCCACTCCAAACCCTAAAGCATAACCTCGATTTTGACATGGTGCATGCTCAAAATTGATTGACTATGGCAATGGACACCAAATATGGATGACACCACATGACTTCAAGCAGAAAAGGGTAGATCATTGGCCACTTACCGTTCGGCGGTGGTTCATTCTCAGGGCGATGAACAGGGTGTTGGGGAATGTTGCATGGAAAACAAAAAAAATTCTACGCATACGCAAGATCTATCCATGGAGATGCATAGTTACGAGATGGGGAGAGCATCTTCATACCCTTGAAGATCGCTAAGCGGAAGCATTTTATAAACGCGGTTGGTGTAGTCATTCACCTTCACGATCCGTCCCGATCAAGCACCGAACATACGGCACCTCCGCGTTCAGCACACATTCATCTTGATGACGTCCTTGCCTTCTTGATCCAGCAAGAGGGGCGAAGTAGTAGATTAGTTCCGGAAGCACGATGGCGTGGTGACGGTGGAGGTGAAGAACAATCTCTGCAGGTGTCGGTGTCAAAACCGGCAGATCTCGGGTAGGGGGTCCCGATCCGTGCGTCTAAGGCTGATGGTAACAGGAGGCAAGGGACATGATGTTTTACCCAGGTTCGGGCCCTCTCGATGGTGGTAAAACCCTACTTCCTGCTTGATTAATATTGATGATATGAGTGTTACAAGAGTTGATATACCACGAGATCGTAGAGGCTAAACCCTAGAAGCTAGCCTATAATGATTATGATTCTGTCTCTAAGGACTAAACTCTCCCGTTTTTATAGACACCGGAGAGGGCTAGGGTTTACATGGAGTCGGTTACAGAGAAGGAAATATAATATCTGGATCGCCAAGCTTGTCTTCCATGCAAAGGAGAGTCCCATCCGGACACGAGACAAAGTCTTGAGTCTTGTATCTTCACGATCCAACAGTCCGGCCAAAGTATATAGTCTGGCTGTCCGGACACCCCCTAATCCAGGACTCCCTCAGTATCCCCTGAACCAGGCTTCAATGACGATGAGTCCGGCGTGCAGTTTGTCTTCGGCATTGCAAGGTGGGTTCCATCTCCGAATACTCCAACATAATTATCGAACACTTAAATCGTGTCCGGATCTGCAAGATGATCTTCACATACCACCGTAGAGAGCATAGCACTTCATAAATCTGATCTGCTGGCAATTTTTGTATGACGTGACATGATACCACGGTTGAGTCATTATTCGAACCGTTTTCCCAGAACCAGCCACAGCGCATATTGCAAGGCGGTTTCCTCTGCACATCTTGCCAAAGCAGAGATCGTGTCCCCTTATTACGGGATTCTCATCAATACGGGTACGGGTAGCCCAACCGCACCGTCAATTGCGGTGAGTGGGGGACGAGCGGGTTCCACCAGGCAAGTGGGGAGACGCAACAGCTTTTTACTGCCTTTATAAAGAGATAAGGTCTTTTTTCCCTTTTACGCACGCCTTTTCCTTCCGCTAGTCCATTCTCATCTGCTCGAGCTCTAGCACCCAAGCACTCTTCTTCTCCACCGAAGAGAGGTCCTCCGAAGATGTCCGGATCTGGAGCAGGAGGCAAATGGATGGCATCTATCGTCTGGGAGAGGGATATCAAAAAGCTCCGAGAGGCCGGGTACTTGGCCAAGAAAATCGGCCACTGTCTTCCACCGGCGGGACAGATCGTCCCCACTCCAGAGCCCCACGAGAGGGTTGTGTTTATTCCTCATTTCGTCCGCGGGCTCGGGTTTCCCCTTCACCCATTTGTTCGCGGCATCATGTACTATTACGGGATTGATTTTCGTGATCTGTCCCCCAATTCTTTCCTTAACATCACGACGTTCATCATAGTATGTGAGGCTTTTCTCCGTATTTTGCCCCACTTCGGCTTATGGCTGAAAATCTTCAACATGAAGCCCAAGGTGGTGAATGGCGAACACGCCGAATGCGGCGGCGCCATGGTGAGCAAGATGCCCAAGGTTGTATGGACGACGGACACCTTCAATGATTCCGTAAAGGAGTGGCAGCAGCAGTGGTTCTATCACCGAACCGCGTGGTAAAAAGTGGTCCGCTTCCCTCGAATTCAGATCTGGAGCCCCACTACCACTGAACTGGTCCTCACCTGACAAGCTGTCAGTGCTCCAAACGCGTGTCCAGAGCGTGGTCGACAAGGATGTCAAACTCGTCAACATAGTCCAGGTGATGTTAGTTCGCCTGGTTCTCCCTTGCCAGCGTCGAGCCTGCAATTTGTGGGAATACAGCCCAGCCGAACACCAAACACTGCAGGAGCTCTATGGCTCCTCCCACAAGGACATCTGGAAGGTGCTCTTCAAGTCCAGCAAACCGTGGCCGGACTCCACCGAGGACCGCGGGTATCAACTATCCCATTCTGCAAGTCCGGTATGTCATTGCTGTGTTATGTCCATCCATGTTTTAGCTGACGTATCCTGAGGGGGACACTTTTATCATGCTTTCTAAAATAATCCCAGGAATGGATGAAAAAGGTGGAGCGGATACATTGTCCAGCCCCACTATCGGAGGAACCGGCCGGACCTCTTCTGACGAAGATGCTGGTCCCAGCGCCTTACGAGGCGCCGAAAAAAAGAGGCCTCCAAGAAGGTCAAGAAGACCCGGAGTGGCCTTCATCGTCGTGATGGTCGGACGCAGAATCTGAGGACTCCGGCGACCATCCTTCCTTCGAAGATGAAGAGGAGGAGGAAGAAGACGAGTCCCCCGCAGGGGGTGGGAAGAAAAGGACGCCCCCCTCATCCATGGAGGCCGAATCGCCAAAGAGGAGGAAAAGTTCCCTCCCGGAGGCGTCCACCACGGCTGCCGATAGGAGCCCAGAGTGGGATCCCAGGGCCCAGCCCCTGGTGAAGTCGTAAGTATATGAAACCTGCACACACCTACGTGTCAGGGGTCATTAGGATGTAGTAGTTTAAATGTCGCCATACTTTGTGCAGCCCGGCGAGGTCCCATGCCGGACAGTCCTCATCGGAGGATTCGCTGAGCTCAGACGCCCTGGAGAGCGAGATGCTTCCAGAGGCCCCTTCCCCGAAGCCTCGGCGCGACACCGAGGTGTCGTCTCAGAGGGATACAGACCAGGGGGCGCATCCCTGGGGCCGGATACACGGGAGCAGAGGCTCCCATGCGTGTCGACGCTGAGGGCGATCTTAGGTCCGGACCGCAGCCGGACACGGTCCCGAGGACTTTTAAAGCTCCAAGATCGAGCGAGCAGCCACCTTTGATGGAGGGAGGCTTGCCGGCTCCGCCAGCAACCTCTATCCTAGCAGAGTTGCTGGGTGGCCTATCGACAGTGCTAAAGAGTGTGTCCATCGTCGATGAGCATCGTACCCTCCTGGGTGCGGTGATTGAAAAGATTCAGTCCGCTGAGAGCGGATTGAATGAGTCTTGCCTTAGCCTTATGAAGGGATTTGAGGTATGTTTTAGAAACCTTTTGGAGATTGTCACAGTATGAGTAGTAGCCCCTGATGCACTGTCCGGTGAAAAAGAGAAGAAGGCGGACAGGGGATCAAATTTTTCTGCTTTGCATGAGACTCAGTTACTGACGTGTATCCCTTTGTTTGAAAACAGGCGTCTGCAGAGACGACCGCCGCTCATAATGCGAAGGTGTCCGGACTAAAGCAACGTCTGGAACGGGTCGAAGAGGAACTTGGCCGCGTGAAGAAGCAGTTGGAGGATAAGCAAGGTATGTCGAAACCTTGTGCTAAGTTGGGCACGAGTTAGAAGGTGTGCCTAATGAAAATACTCGTATTGTATGCTTCTAGGAGCGAGTGCCGAAATTGAGGCACTGAAGAAGGCTGTGGCCGAAGTCGATAATAAGGCCGCCGCCGAAGAGGCTCTTCATGAGAAGCACGAGGCGAGGGTCGTTGAAGCTGAGCGAGAGCTCCAGGAGGCCATGAAGAAAAGCGAGGCCATGGAGCAGAGTCTAGTAGGGAAAGAATCCAAACTCGCCCTTGCTCTCCAAGGCGGAGAGGATGCTCGGGAAGAAGCCGGAGGTGCTCTGAAGGATATTCAGGAGGCCTGGAAGGTTGCGGCTGGTAAGGCCTTTTGTACTCAAGGCTATTTTTGCATAGTAATGGGAGGAACTCTAAGCGACAAGTTGAATTCTTGTTTCTCCAGGGGCGTTTGCGGATATGCCATGCAACATATCAGATGCTGCCCAGTTCTACCAGACTGAGGAGAAGAAGTTTGTGGGGAAGCATTTCTGGTCGCAGTATTTGGCGCCGAATTATCCGGCGCCCTTTATCGATCAGCTAAAGCAGCTGGTCGAACTGTACCAGGCGGCCGAACTGGCCATGAAGGACTTGGTTGTCCGGCTGTGGCCCACGGAGCCAATTCCAAGCAGTTACTTTGGACTCGTGAAGCGGATTGTTGGTGCTTGCCCTCGGCTCGATGTCATAAAGCGATCGGTCTGCATAGAGGGTGCACGCATGGCGTTTGCCCGTGCGAAGGTGCACTGGGGGAAGCTTGATGCTAAGAAGCTGATGACTGAGGGACCACCGGAGGGTAAGGAGCATCGCAAGCCCGAGTTGTACTATGAGGGTGTCCTGAAAGGAGCCCGCCTTGTGGCGGATCAGTGTACCAAAGACACTATATTTCCCTGAAGGCAGTCGTGCCATTCTTTGTAATGCGGGATAATGGCACTTTTATTATTTATTGCCTATTTATGTGAATTTTTGTTCTTCCTGTGCGGTTGTTTAGTGTATATAAATCCTGAGAGTTGGCCAGTCGTCGGCTTCTGCCCCCACGTAAAAAGTATGGGGGTGTTCGGGACATACCTGAACACTCTTTATCCCATTGTTAGGTCCTTTTAAGGAGGTGTTCCTCACCACGAACCAGGCAATCAGACTATAGGGCTTTATCACTCTCACTTAGCCATAGGAATTCGAGTATGGTGGGCACATCCCCTGGTATTCGGAAGATCGTACTAGGGGCTCTATCGGCGCCTGATCGGAAGACCGATCTGTCGCACTTTGCATTTATAATGGCATTATGCGGAATAAATCTTTAAAGATTTTATAACCTCTCGAACAGCTGACCAACTCTCGCTGTATCATGACAGTCAGTTTTTGGCTTTCTCTATTAAGGTGCTCGTCCGGAAGAACCGGGACACAATTGAAGTAGTTCTCCCAGCGCTACCTTAGCCGATAGAACGGAACGTAAGGTACCAAAACATGGGAGCCGGGCAAACCCAACCAATGACCCAAGACATGATTCGGAGCTAATGCATATAGTGCTATAAGTTCGGGGTGCCGAGCAACCAAAAAGGTGGTCGGACTTTGTTGCCATATCATGAATAATATGAAGCCCCTGGCATAGCGGGGCATAACACGAGGCGTGGGTGTCATTTATGATAGAAAGGCGTCAATGAGGAACGACGGCCGGTAAGTGTTATTTAAGTCTACGAATTTTAGTGGAGTGACATGTCTATGCATATGAGTATGATTTATGATTATAAGAAGAGGTGTTTTTGGCGGAACCTGTCGTGGCCGAACTGGAGGAGGTTGTGTGCGGATCTGCAATGTATCCGAACTGCCTCCTTTGGGGGGGGTTTTACTTATGTGCTCCTGCCTTGTGCGTCCGAGCTGATTCCACGTTGCCAGTCCTGTTCTGCACCAAAGTTAGTCTATAAAGGCAAATGCTTAAAGGCAGCTGCGTGTCCTGTGGTTAAACCGCGGGTGCTTGATTGGAGCCTGTCTGAACCAGGATACCATGCCATAAAGTAGCTCGGACTCCTCAGTTGGTGTCCGGGTAGTTGGCTGCCGAATCAAAATTTGATAAACAAGCACGACTCGCTATTCCAACAACGATATGATTTCCGCTCTGAGGGTGGAGTTCGGCCTTGCCCATAATTGTGACTATGTCACGCGGGACTGGCCTAATGTTGTACGCCGTTGAATCTAGCCAACACGGTTCATCCCGGTAGTATGTGGTAATTTGTCGGGGGTTGGGTACGACATATGCCAAAGGATGGCTTATCATGATGGGAGCGAGTAGAACGTTGCCGGTGCCTAGAAGCGGGATGGGGCGAAGACATGCACGCCGGCGGAACTTACCCAGCTTCAGGGCTCTCCTAGGAGATAACACCCCTACTGCTGCTCTGCAGGGTCTCCGCATGATCACTAAGGCAAAGTGGCTACAAGGGTGCTCCTGGAGCTGTTTCGGGAGGCAGGAGAGGGCAAGGCTAGCTCCCTCCTCCCTGTGCTATCTGGTCTATCTCTATCTAGGTCCGAACCTTTTGCATGGGTGCCTCGGGGGGTTTATATAGGCCTACCCCCTGGGGGTACAATAGTAATCCGGCTGGGCGCGGGTCCCAGCCGTCTGTCTCTCAGGCCGCCGTCTTCCCCGCCGGCTTCTGGGGCCCGCCGACTGGCGGGTCCCGCGGACAGGCTTGGTACTGTAGCGGCACTCCTGATGACGCAGGCTCGGTCATTGGGTCGTGACAACAGTGCCGCCATCTATCGGGCAATCACTGTCGCCATTACCCATCCTATCTGGTTAATGGCTCGTGGGGCCCTGGGGAGGAGTCGGCCGACTCCAAGGAGGCCGACTCCCACAGATCCGTCTTCGGGGCGCCCAGGCCGCCTTCGGCCACCCACTGATAGGCGGCCCTGCCGTCTTTGGGCCGTACAGGTCGGCATCATGGGCACAGTGCGTGGTGCACTGTGGCTGAGGTCAGGGTAGGCATGGCAACAGTGTCGCGCCTCGCCGGAGATCTTCCAGCGATATGGCTCACTGTAGCCATGCCGGCCCTTCGTAAGCAGGGGGAAACGGCCACGCTGTGACCGTACCCCGCATCGTACTTCGAGATGAGGGAGGAGTCATGGGTCGACTCTCCATAGTCGGCCTCTCTGGAGGTCGCCAGCTCGGAGTCGGCTTGTCTCGGAGTCACCGTCTGGGACTCGGCTTGTCTTGGAGTCGCTCCTGGGACTCGGCTTGAGGGGCGCGGCCTGCCCCGATGTCTTGAAAGGTCCTGGGACTCGGGTTAGCCTACCCGTGGCCCAATACTCCGACAGTAGTCCCCGAAGCTGGTGAAGCCCTGCGGACGCTGCATTGTGGGGCTTCAACAGTTTCAACCTTCCAGGAGCGGACTCTGGAACTCGGTTGCCGTCTTCCCTTGGGCCGACTGTCGAGGGTCGGATTTTTTAGCGAAGAGCCGCAGCTTGAAAGTCGCGGCGGGAAACCAGACGGCGTGCTTGATACGCTTCCCCGCAGCCATCAGGGCGGTCCTATCGCGCGGCGCCACGTGGAGAGGGCAGTCTGCCTGCCCACGCGCGTGACGGGACGGGCCGTCAGGTGGGGCCCGCCACTACCGTGCCTCGGCATACGGACGGATCGGCTGCGGTCGTGGACGGTTAGTTTTCCCACGTCGTTACTGCGTGCAGTAACTTCGTGGGGCAGATCATGGGGCGGCGTGGGGGCATCGTGCGTAGTTGATCCCACGCCCGCCCCCTCGGCTTCTCAGCCCGTAGGGCTATATGTAGGCGGGGGGAGCGGAGCGGCACAGCACGCGCGCCCTTCTTCCCCGCTCCCCCGCCTCGTCTTACATTCTCTCCTTCCTGTCTCCGCCGTTGAGCAAGAGCACTCCACACCACGGCGATGAGCTCCTCCTCCGCCGCGGCCCCCGCCGTGCACTCCAGCGTGTGGGACAGCTCGGAGGTAGAAGAGGAACACATCGAGTTCCTCCGCCGGACACGCCGTCTCCCCAGCGCGGACCTCGTGCGCGCCCGCGCCGCGACGGAGGGAGAGATCCGGCCGGCGCCGGAGGAGGGCGAGCGGGTCATCTTCCGCTCGCACCTCATGCGCAGCCTGGGGCTGTCGGCGAGCGGCTTCTTCCGCTCGTTCTTGGAGTTCCACAGCCTTCAACCGCACCACCTCACTCCGAACACGGTGGTGTTGCTCTCCGCCTTCGCCACTCTGTGCGAAGGTTTCCTCGGTGTTCTCCCCACCATCGAGCTATGGGGAGAATTCTTCTCTTCTAAGCTCGGCACGCACATCGCTGGCGTGCCGGCTCAGTGCGGCGCCTTCATCGCGATGCGGCGCTCGACAGCCGACAACCCCTTTCCTCCCATCATGCTGATCAAGTCGGTGAAGATGTGGTAGCGCTCGTACTTCTACGTGAAGAACCTCGCCTCCGACGGCGACTGGGTCAACCTGCCGCCTTACAGCGCCGTCCCCCTAACTGGGAGGCTCCCCAGCTGGTCTCACCGAGTCAAGACGCTGACTCCCACCGGAGCCGCCGCCGTAGCGCGACTCCGGGTCTTGACGCGGTCGGAGGGTCTTGTCGGGGCCGACTTGCTGGCCGCCTTCGTGGCGCGCCGAGTTCTCCCGCTCCAAGGTCGGCCTCACCTGATCTGTCAGATGAGCGGCCTCCGAGACCCGAGTCGGATGTGCACCAAGGAGATGCCCCGCGCGGAGGTGGCAAACATGATGAATTGTATCGCGAACTGCGAGTTTGGGGAGGACTGACAGTTCGGCAAGGAGCCGTACTCGCGCGACAACCCCCCACCAGTGGTAAGTCGCGTCCCTCTATTGTTTTGTCTTCTTTGCGGCCGACTCCAGCTTCTGACTCTTGTCGGTTTCTTCTGAGCTAGAATCCCCTTATGCAGCCTGCATCCGGCGCCACGAGACAGCCCCGCGAGTATGTCCCCGATCGTGCGGACAGCGACGTCGACGACCCCGACTTGGGGGCGGCGGCGATGGAAACCGACGCCGAAGGCGGGGGAGGAGGAGCAGAAGGCGACTTCAGGCCCTCGGCCACCTTCGCCGACTGGCCTGACGACGACGCCGAAGGGGAAGTCGCCCCGCGCCACCAGCCGAGGGCTGGCTCGTCGGCCGCCTGCTCCTCCGCCGGCCTGGCTGGCCAAGGCGGCGCGAAGAGGCATCACGCCGGGCCGAGTGCGCCCGGCGGCAAATTGAAGAAGTTCAAGGGGGCGGCCGCCGCGACCAGGCGGGAGGAGGCGGCCGCGAAGGCCAACCGCTTCCGAAGGGAAGTGAGAAGGCCGCTTCTAGTCTCTGCGTAAGTCTTTACGCTTTTTTATTTTCCTTCGTTGAGTCTTGTCCGAGTCTTCTTTTATACTCCCTTCATTTTTCTTCAGGGCCCCTCTTTCCCTTGAGAGAGTCGCCGTCCCCTCCGTCATGGGGTCAGCAGAGACGTCCGCCAATACTCGGCGGGCCGACCCTGCCGCCGATCTTCGGGAGGCGACGGAGCGGAATGCGCGAGAGAAGTGCGAGGAGGAGGAGGCCGAACGTCTGGAGAAGGCGAAGGCCGACAAGGCGGCCGCCTCCGCCCAGAAGAAGCTGGAGGATGCCGAAGCCGCCCTTGCGGCGAGACGGCGTGCCGAGGAGGCCGCGCGTCGCCGATCGGCGATGCTCGTCCCCCCACTGTCGTCTGCACCGCCGCCTCTGGAGTTCACAGGGCAGATTGGGGAGGCCGGCACCAAGAACCCCGTTGTGGAGAAGGAGAGCGGCGAGGCTTCCATGTCGGACACTCTCGCACCGCCACCGCCGCCTCCACCGCCGTCTGGGAGACCGCACGGCAAACAACCGGTGGGTCCGTCGGAGCCGCCAGTCACGGACGAGGCCAAGGCGCGACTGCTTCTCCAAGTCGCCTCGCCGGTGCGCCGCCGTCTTGAGAGGGTGACCTCGACGTCGCGACCTCGGGAGACCGGCGCCGCCAGCTCGGCAACCTTAGACGCCAAGGCCACAAGCGCCGCGCCCACCGGGTGGGTGCGCGGAGGCGGCACCAGGCCGCTGAATCAAGCGCTTCTCGACGTTCAGGCGAAGCTGCGCGCTGAAGGCGACACCCTTCAAACTTGCACCAGGGCGCATCTGGCAGCGCGAACGGCCGTCCGAGTACGTTCCCTTCTTCTTTTTGCTTCTTGTTTTTCTCTGTGGGGGCGCGCCAGCGCACCCACTGGGTGTAGTCCCCGAGTTCCGGGCCGGCTGCTGAGCAGGCGGTTCCGAACTCCCTCTGGCGAGTTCCAAATACTAACTTTGTCTTCAATGACTTATTGCAGGAGTATCACAACCTCCGCGCCACTGCCTTCAACCGCAATGTTGAGGAATTGAGAAAGCGGGCTGCCGACTTGTCGGAAAGCCGGAGTAAGTTCTTCTTCTTCGCGGGGGCGCGCTGGCGCACCCGCGGGCTGTAGTCCCCGAGATTCGGGCCGACTGCTGAGCAGTCGGGCCGGATCTTCCCGGCGATCTTCTTTGCTGATGACTTACTTGTCTCTTCTTTCATTCTTCAGAAGCCAACGCCGTTCTTCAGTAGCAGTTGGGCGAAGCCAATACCGCCTGGCGTACCAAGGAGGAGGAGTGTGGCAAGCTTGCCACGGAGCGCGACCTGCTGGCAGCGCAGCTGGCCGAGCAGAAGGAGCTGCTCAAGAAGGCGCAGGACAAGGCCGAGAAGAAGGAGTCCGCTCTCCTGGCCGAGTTCGAGAGCGAGCGCTCCTCCTGGACTGACAGGAAGGCGATGCTGACCTCCAGCTTCCATGAGATCGAGGATATCATTGATGGTAAGTTTCTTTCGTTTCTTCGGGCTTCCAACTAGGTGTCAGGCCGACTTCTGATTTTTCGACTTGCTTCTTTTTTGTCTTGGCAGACTTCTTCCCTGGTCACTCGCAGGCAGTCCCTCTGGCCATCGAGGCTGCTCGTGAGGCGTGAAGGGCAAACGGTGAGGAGATCGCCGCTAATGCCCCCCGAACCGTCGATGAGCAGCTCCTGAGCATTGAAGCCCGTCTTCGTCCGGCCCACCGGCAGATGCGACGGCCTCAGCGTGCCGGCGCCCAGGTGGTTGCCGCTTTGTGGCCGGACATGCCGGCTCTGCGCACCACCAGTCGGACCGCCGACTGGCTGGAAGTCGCTGCCGGCCGTCTTGAGGCCTGGAAGGGCTCCTCGGCCCGGGCCGGAGCACGCCGGGCCTTGGAGTTCGTTAAGGCGTGGTATCCAGGGCTGGACCTGGACCGTCTGGCCGCGTTCCGGTCAGAAGCCCAGGCCGAGCTAGAGGCCGTGGAGGGCGCCCTTATCGAGCGTGTGGCGGACATCGCCGAGTACACGAACACCAGTGTCTTCGTGCCCGAGCGGGCTGAAGGCGGCGAGGAAGTGCCGCCAGAGTGGTTCGGGATGAACCCGGAGTATGGCGAGGACTCGGCGGAGGTGATCGACTCCAGCACCGAGGAGGAGGACGAGGCGGAGGCCGAAGGTGAGGCGGAGGTGCCAGAAGACGGAGCAGGCGGCCAGCCTCAGCTCGACCGCGCCTCCAGCAACGAGCCGCGTCGAGAGAAGGCGACTACCGCCGGAGGCGATCAAACCGAGACCGCCCAGCCGACTGCCCCGGCGCCTGACACCGCCGTCTCCTCCGATCCTCCGATCCCAGATGCCGCCTCCTAGGCTGCTTTTTCCGCCTCTGCTTGTCTGTCTTAGTAATCTTTTGAAACTTTGTTAGATTCGAACAATTCCACCCGCGGGGTGTATCTTGAACTTCTATTCGATGATTCGGCCAAGGGCCTATGTAAATATTTATCCGATTTCCGTCTTTCCTTGCTTACTGCTCTTTAGGCTTTTCCCTTTGCCGCCTTCCTTTAGTCGCTGCCTTGCCAGTCGGACAGCCGCTCTGCGGACTATCGCTGGGTCAAGTGCTTGGCTACTTCGGGAAGGCAAGTACTTGGCCGTTTAGAGTTTCTTTAGCAAGTCGGATAGAAAGCGACAGGCCGACTACCCAAGAGTCGGCCGTCCTTGATAGAGGTTAATAAAGACGGCGAGCCGGCTACTCATGAGTCGGCTTTCTGCTTCAGAAATGCTGGAGGCCGTCTTACGCTATGTTCGTGCTTTAGGTCCTTAGCCATTTTTCGTGTGGGCGCCCATTCTTCCTCACTCCTGCCTGCCTCACAGTCGCTCTGTGAGCTGCGGCTTTGCCAGGAGGCGGATTGGGTACCGCGCACTACTTGTCTGACTGCGGGAAGCTCCTCATAGCGCAAGGCGGCGAGTCCCCGGGCCGACTAGTCTGGCCCGGTGCCAAGCGGCTTGTAATGAAAGTAATGTACTCGAAGGCATAATTCTTATCATACAGATAACAAAAAGGGCAGTCCCCGAGCTCGTCTTGGGGGACCCAAAATCTTAGTACTTTAATACAAAAGGGGTAGTGCGATACATACTGCATCAACTGTAAAATCTTCGAAGAAGATTTGCATTCCACGGGCGCTCTGTCTCTTTGCCGGAGTCGTCCCTCTTGCGCGCTCGGGGCTTCTGAGCGTCGATCAGGTAGTAGGCGTCGTTCCCTAGCACCTTGCTGATGATAAAGGGGCCTTCCCAAGGTGCCGACAGCTTGTGCTGGCCGGCTGTTCGCTGGATCAGCCGGAGCACAAGGTCGCCTTCTTGGAAAGATCTTGGCCTGACCTTCCTGTTGTAGTATCGACACAGACTCTGCTGGTAGATGCTGGACCGGCTGAGTGCCAACAGCCGGCCCTCTTCCAGCAGATCGACGCCGTCTTGACGTGCTTCTTCTGCTTCTTCCTCGGTGTACATGGTGACTCGCGGGAGTCGAACTGAATGTCCGTTGGGATGACGGCTTTGGCACCATAGACGAGGAAGAAGGGTGTGAAGCCGGTTGACTTGTTTGGAGTCGTGCGCAGACTCCAGAGGACGGCTGGCAGCTCCTCAAGCCAACAGCCGGCAGATCGCTCCAGCGGTACGACGAGTCGAGGCTTGATGCCGGATAAGATGAGGCCGTTTGCTCGCTCCACCTGGCCGTTTGACTGCGGATGGGCAACGGACGCTAAGTCCAGTCGGATGCCCTGCGTCGCGCAGAAACGGGCCAAGGCGCCTTTGGCAAAATTCGTGCCATTGTCGGTGATGATGCTGTGTGGGATGCCGTACCGAGTTGTGATGTCAGCGATGAAGGTCACTGCAGTCGGACCATTCAACTTCTTGATGGGTTTCACCTCCACCCACTTGGTGAACTTGTCCACTGCGACAAGTAGGTGAGTCAAGCCACCTCATGCCGTCTTGAATGGTCCCACCATGTCCAGGCCCCAGACTGCAAAGGGCCAGGCGATGGGGATAGTCTTGAGTGCGGAAGCTGGCTGAAGTGGCTTGGAACGGAAAATCTGGCACCCCTTGCACTTTTGGACTAACTCTTTGGCCTCTTCCAGGGCGGTTGGCCAGAAGAAACCGTGCCGGAAGGCTTTGGCGACGAGTGCCCTGGAGGCCGCGTGGTGACCGCACTCGCCTTCATGGATGTCTCTGAGGATTGCTTGGCCTTGTTCTGCCTCGACGCAGCGTTGGAAGACGCCGGTAACGCTGCGCCTGACCAGCTCTCTGTTGACTATGGTGTAGGCTGCTGCTCGGCGTTGCACTTGCCGAGCCAAGATTTCATCAGTTGGCAGCTCTCTGTTTATTAAGAACCTAAGGATGGGCTGGGCCCATGAAGGTGCTGCTATTTCTTCAACTGCCACTAGTGCGACTTGGACAAGGGCGGCCGGGCTGGGAGGCGGCGGGTTGGAGTCCGCAGCCGCTTGCTGATTTGACAAAGTCCCGGGGCCGACTGGAGCAGTCCCCGGGCCGAGCTCTGGAGTCTTTGATCTTGCCATTGCAGTCCCCGGGCCGGGTTCTGAAGTCCCCGGGCCGGCTTCGACTGTGTGTTTCTTGGAGTTGGATCCGTCTTCCTCAGGCAGAGCCGGCAAAAAGATTGAATCTGATTCTGGTGACGGCTTGATAGAAGGCTTGAGGAGGCGCCGGAGGGCGACACCGGATGGAATCGCCTGGCGGGTGGAGCCGATTCGTGCCAAGGCGTCTGCTTGGTCGTTGTCGTTCCTTGGCACGTGGAGGAACTCGCACCCCTCGAAGTATCCGCTGAGTTGCTGGACGAGGAAACGGTAGATCGCCATATTTGCGTCCTTGGCGTCCCAATCGCCAGATGATTGCTGGACCACCAAGTCAGAGTCGCCATAACACAGGATCCGGCAAATGCCGAGTTCTTTGGCAAGCCGGAGCCCGTGGATGAGCGCCTCGTACTCGGCCACATTGTTGGAGGCGGCGAAGTGGATCTGCAGCGCATATCTGAGCTTGTCACCCTTGGGGGAAGTGAGGACGACGCCGGCTCCCAAGCCGGTGCGCATCTTGGAGCCGTCGAAGTGCATCCGCCAATGGGTGGAGTCGGGCGCTGGCGGCAGATACTGGGTCTCGGCCCAGTCGACGAGGAAGTCGGCCAGTGCTTGCGACTTGATGGCGGTGCGGGGCTCGTAGTAGATGGTGTAGGGGGCCAGGTCGATGGCCCATTTGGCCACTCGGCCAGAAGCATCTCGGCTTCCGATGATCTCGGCCAGTGGAGCTGTGCAGACCACAGTGATTGGATGCTCTTGGAAGTAAGGCTTCAATTTCTTGGCGGCAAAATGCACGCCCTAGCACATCTTCTGGTAATGGGGGTAGTTCTGCTTGGAGGCCGACAGCACCTCGCTCAAGTAATATACCGGTCTCTGGACAGGTAGCGCCTTGCCTTCCTCCTTGCGCTCGACTACAATGACTGTGCTGACTACTCGGCTGGTGGCGGCAATGTATAGGAGCATGGGCTCTTTGGGAGTCGGAGCCGCCAGCACAGGGGGAGTAGTCAACATCTTCTTTAGCTGGAGAAAAGCCTCGTCCGCCTTGGGAGTCCACTCAAAGAAGGTCGTCTTCTTCATGAGCTGATACAAGGGGAGAGCCTTCTCGCCCAGCCGACTGATGAATCGGCTGATGGATGCCAAACAGCCGGTGAACTTCTGCACATCTAACAGTCGTCTGGGTGCTTCCATCCTCTCGATGGCCTTGATCTTCACAGGATTGCACTCTATGCCGCGTTCGGAGACCAGGAAACCGAGGAGCTGGCCGGCTGGTACTCCAAAAACGCACTTCTCTGGGTTGAGCTTGATCTGGAATCGGCGCAGATTCTCAAATGTTTCCTTGAGGTCCTCCAGCAAGGTTCCACGCTTCTCCGTCTTCACCACTACATCATCCACATAGACGTGGGCATTTCTGCCGAGTTGCTTCAGGAGGCACTTCTGCATGCAACGCTGAAAGGTGGCGCCGGCGTTTCTTAAGCCGAACGTCATGGTCAGGTAGCAGAAGGCTCCAAACGGCGTGATGAAGGCGGTCTTCAGTCTGTCAGCCGGGTTCAGCTTGATCTGGTGATATCCTGAATATGCGTCTAGGAAACTCAACAGCTCGCATCCGGCTGTGGAGTCTATCACCTGATCGATTCTCGGCAGAGCAAATGGGTCCTTGGGGCAAGCTTTGTTGAGGCTCGTGTAATCAATGCACATCCGCCACTGCTTGTTCTTCTTCAGCACCAGTACTGGGTTTGCCAGCCACTCTGGAAAAAACACTTCCATGATGAAGCCGGCTGCCAGGAGCCGGGCTATTTCTTCTCCAACAACTCTTCTTTTTTCTTCTGACAGGCGGCGCAAGGGCTGCCTGACGGGCTTCATATCAGATCGGACGTGTAATTTGTGCTCGGCGAATTCCGTCGGGACACCAGGCATGTCCTTGGGGGACCATGCGAAGATGTCGCGATTCTCACGGAGGAAATCGACGAGCTCGCCTTCCTATTTGCTGTCAAGGCCTGTGCCCATGACAGCGTATCTCTCCGGGTGCTCCGGGTCCAACGGTATCTTCTTTGTTTCTTTGGCCGGCTTGAATGATCCTTCTGCTTCCGACTCCTTGGGGTCGGGCGATAACTCGGGCTGCTTGCCGGCCATCGCCACGACCCGATCAAGAAGCCGTTTCTCAGCCGCGATCACCAAGGACTCGGCCAGCCGACTACTTTCGGCCGCGCAAGCGGACGACTTCCTGTAGTCGCCGGACACGGTTAGGATTCCCTTGGAACTCGGCATCTTCATCTTGAGGTAGGCGTAGTGGGGGACCGCCATGAACTTGGCCAAGGCGGGTCGGCCAAGCAATGCATGATATGGGCTTTCAAGGTCCACCACCTCAAACCAAATTGGCTCTCGGCGGAAATGATCCTTGTCTCCGAAGAGGACATCTATCAGGATCTTGCCGATTGGTGAGCAGGAAAGGCCAGGGACGATTCCGTGGAACACAGTCCGGCTGCTCTGAAGCTGTCTTCGCTTGATTCCTAATTTCTCCATTGTATCCTTGTACAGGATGTTGATACTGCTGCCTCCGTCTATCAGTACTCGCGAGAAGCGAGCGGCCCGCCTATCAGTGGCGAGTGTGGCGCCTAAGACCAAGGCGTAGGAGCCTGGACTCGGCATCACCTCTGGGTGATCAGCTCTGCTCCAACTGATAGGCTTTTCGGACCAATGCATGAACTCTGGAGTACTTGATGCAACCGCATTCACTTCTTGCTGCTGTTGGCGCCTGCTGCGTCGGTCATCCGCTACACTGGTGAACACCACATAGGCTCCGTGCTCATCCGGGAACTCGTCTTGTATCGCGCCGACTGGCCTGACGGCCGGCTGCTGGGGCGGCTGTGGAGGAGGCGGCCCAGCAGGAGGGGGAGGGAGCAGGCCGTCCCCCTTGGCGATTCTGGTCAGCCAGTGGCATTTCCTGGTGGTGTGGTTTGACGGCTTCGCGCCGCTGTGGAACTTGCAGGGACCATCTAGAGTCTGCTCGTAGGAGAAAGCCGGCAGCCAGTTGGACTTGCCGCCCTTCTGTCGCTTCGCCGGAGGCGGTCCCTCCAACTGCTGGTCTTCTGCTGTTGCCACTTGCCGACTGTTGGAAGTCGGCTGCGGGGCTTTGCGCTTCTGGTCATTCTGCTGTTGCCGCCGACTGGTGTCTCCAGCCGGAGTTCTTGGAGCCTGAGGGGCGACTTTGCCAGTTGTGCTGACCCGAATCTCCGCCTTCATGGAGGAGTCGGCCGTGGCGTACTTGTCCGCTGTGATCAGCAGCTCATCGAGGGTCTCCGGCTCGTCGCAGAGGAGCTTGTGCTTGAGGAGGGTGCCTTCTCTGCACCCGGCAGTAAAGTACTCGATGGCCTGCACCTCGTGCACGCCCTCGCAGGAGTTCCGGAGTTCACCCCAGCGCGTGAGGTAGTCGCGAGTAGACTCGTCAGGGCCTTGCACGCACAAGGAGAGTTGGCGTGGCTTGGGAGGTCGCTTGTACGTGCTGGTGAAGTTGCGGACGAAAGCCTCGGTGAAGTCGACCCAGCTGTTGATGCTGCGAGGCTTCAGACTGTTCAACCACGTCCGGGCCGAGCCCTGGAGCATGAGCGGGACGTATCTTACGGCAACACGCTTGTTGCCGTTCGCTATGTTGACGGCGGTGGAGTAGTCGATCAGCCAATCTTCCGGCTTCACGGTGCCGGTATATTTGGGCGTGTCTCGGGGGAGCGTGAACCCTTTGGGGAAGGGCTCATCTCGGATGCGGGGTCCAAAGCAGGGGGGACCCAACTCGTCTTCTTCTTCCAGCGCCAGGGATCGGTGGAGTCGGTCGATCCGGTGGCGGGCGTCGTTCTCTCCGACTCCCTCTCGGCGGCCAAGGCGGTCGCCGAGAGTCGGATGTTCCACGGGCGGCGGGGAGACTCGCCTTTCTCTGCGAGGAGGGGGAGGCAGGTAGTCGTCCCGCCGTTCCACCGCTTTGGGGCGGCCGTCTTGGTCGCGCTCGATGGTGATGTGAGTCCGACTGTGGCTGACAGCCGGCTCCTTGTCCTTCTTCCCACGGGCCCCGCCAGTCGGCGTCCGAGACGTCGCACCTTGGTCTAGGCGAGGCGGTGGGTCGTCGTTTTGGTGCTACGGTACCTCGGTGCAGCAGCCGGCATCATTCTGCGAGGCAGCCGCGTCGAGGAGCTGCTGAACTCGCTCCGTCATTACGCGGCGCTCTTCGCCTTCGAAGTTGTCGAGCTCGTCTGCCGCCGCCTGGGCGGCACGGATATTCTCTGCGGGCGTGGCATACACAGGGCGATCGGCCCCGAAGAGGTTGGCGATTGCCGCGCCACGCTGTCGGACAGCGCCTAGGCGGCTAGGCCCGGTTGGAGTCGGCGAGCCGCCTACCGCGCGATCCATCTCGCGTTGGTAAGCTTCTGACAAGCGCCTCATGCTTGCCAGCTTCTTCGCGCCCTTCGACGAGCTGAAGGCGGAGCGCCTCCAGCGTCTCTGCGTCGACGTCTTCCGGAATCGGCGCTGCAAGGCCTCGCAGGGCCGCGTCAAGCGGGTCGTGCGCTCCTTCGCCGGAGCGCTCGCCGTGGTCGAGGACGAGGACCTCAGTGACGGTGCTTCCGCCGCTCCCCGCGTAAGGGAGCGGCTCGTCGTAGACCACCACGTTGGTGGGGAACGCGTCGAGCAACGCGGTGTCGGAGTCGACAAGCATCGGGTCGGTGGATCCTATGGACTCCAGGTCCGCGGCAGGCTCGCCGGCGACGTGGAGTTGGTCGAGGAGGCCCGCGAGGAGGCTCTCGGGGACACTCGTGCCTGCATCGGACGCAGGCTCATCGGAGAGGCGAACCTCGCCGATAAGATCGGCGAGGCAGCTGGCCGCACAGGCGATCTCAGCGCCGTGCAGCGCGTCGGCACAGACGCCATCCGGCGTGCCGGGCTGGCTGTGCTCGCCGGGGAGGAACAGGGTTCCCGTCCAGAGCAGATCTCCGGACGACGGTGCACCTCGCCCCACGGTGGGCGCCAAATGTCGGGGGTTGGGTACGACATATGCCAAAGGATGGCTTATCATGGTGGGAGCGAGTAGAACGTCGCCGGTGCCTGGAAGCGGGATGAGGCGAAGACATGCACGCCGGCGGAACTTACCCAGCTTCAGGGCTCTCCTAGGAGATAACACCCCTACTGCTGCTCTGCGGGGTCTCCGCATGATCACTAAGGCAAAGTGACTACAATGGTGCTCCTGGAGCTGTTTCGGGAGGCAGGAGAGGGCAAGGCTAGCTCTCTCCTCCCTGTGCTATCTGGTCTATCTCTATCTAGGTCCGAACCCTTTGCATGGGTGCCCCGGGGGGTTTATATACGCCTACCCCCGGGGGTACAATAGTAATCCGACTGGGCGCGGGTCCCAGCCGTCTGTCTCTCAGGCTGCCGTCTTCCCCGTCGGCTTCTGGGGCCCGCCGACTGGCGGGTCTCGCGGACAGGCTTGGTACTGTAGCGGCACTCCTGATGACGCAGGCTCGGTCATTGGGTCGTGACAATAGTGCCGCCATCTATCGGGCGATCACTGTCGCCATTCCCCATCCTATCTGGTTAATGGCTCGTGGGGCCCTGGGGAGGAGTCGGCCGACTCCAAGGAGGCCGACTCCCACAGATCCGTCTTCGGGGCGCCCAGGCCGCCTTTGGCCACCCACTGACAGGCGGCCCCGCCGTCTTCGGGCCGTATAGGTCGGCGTCGTGGGCACAGTGTGTGGCGCACTGTGGCTGAGGTCAGGGCAGGCATGGCAACAGTGTCGCGCCTCGCCGGAGATCTTCCAGCGATATGGCTCACTGTAGCCATGCCGGCCCTTCATAAGCAGGGGGGTAACGGCCACGTTGTGACCGTACCCCGCACCGTACTTCGAGATGAGGGAGGAGTCATGGGCCGACTCTCCATAGTCGGCCTCTCTGGAGGTCGCCAGCTCGGAGTCGGCTTGTCTCAGAGTCGCCGTCTGGGACTTGACTTGTCTTGGAGTCACTCCTGGGACTCGGCTTGAGGGGCGCGGCCTGCCCCGATGTCTTGAAAGGTCCTGGGACTCGGGTTAGCCTACCCGTGGCCCAATACTCCGACATAATTACTGCATAAGGGGATAATGCCGAAGACTTATTCTTCGGTGTGGTATTTGTTTGGTGATCCGAAGACAACCATTATTGTGGTGGGCCATTTAAAACTTGGCCTTTGCACCTGGCATCTTTGAGGAGATGTTATTGATAGTTTTATGCCCGTGGGGGTTCGTGTGAGATGGAGCCCCCAAACTATTGGGTTGACAGTTAGTGCAATAAAATTGCTATGGCTGATATTGTCCGGACGGTCGATGTGGTCAGAGACGATCGGTCGTATGTTCTTACTGTGGAGGATCTTCTTTTGACTTCGCCATGTTTGATTGGTATTTCGTTGTTTGAAACCTGCTTTCATTGTTTCCGGTATGTGACCTTCCATTTTGTTTTGAGGATCCGACATTCCCTGTTGGTATGCTTGGCCGCCCTTCTGGGGGTACCATGAGTTTCACATGGTTGATCGAGTATGCTGCTCGGGCTGGATGGGTTTGAGCTGTTCTTTTTCCGCTGACCGGACTGGGGGCCGATGAATTCGGTATCAATTTCCCTGACCTGACACTTTTGCCGATTGCGTCGAGGTTTGCGGATGCTGCCTTGCATTTCCTGCGTATTGTCCCGAACCGTGGTATATTGACGTCGGGGTGTGGGCTTTAGATTCTCCTTCTTAGGCTAAGGTAGCGAATTGCGTCGTTTGTGCCCTTTTATGGGGCAGTCGAGTCCGTATTCCTCGGTTGCCAGGACCTTAGTCCATCTGTCTGTGAGCAAATCTTGGTCGGCTTTGAGTTGATGTTGCTTCTTTTTCAGGCTCCTCGCATTGGCCATAAGCCAGCGCTTGAAGCGCTCCTGCTCTACAGGGTCCTCGCGCACGCCGAACTCGTCTCACCGAGGCTAATCTCGTCTTCGGAGGGGCATGTAATTGTCCTCCTCCGGATATCCGTCCGTCACCTGTTCGTCTGGGCTGACCTGCCCGTCTTCCTGCTCAGCCTGCTTGAAGGCAGGCTGATCAGGGTTGTATTCATCTTCGACACCATCTGGATTGTTTTCGTCTCCAATGCCGGTATTTCTGTGGAGGGGCTTGGAGCGGCGCTGCGACAACCATGTTTTGCCTTCTTCTTTGAGGGGTTATCCTCCATTGCCTTATCGTCGTTTGTTTCTTTCGGAGTGTCCACCATATATATGTCATATGAAGAGGTGGCTGTCCACCGCCCCATGGGTGGTGGTCCCTGTTCTTCTCCTACATCATCGTCCATACCGTCGATGTCTTCGGAGTCGAAGTCAAGCACGTCGGTCAAATCATCAACCATGGCTATGAAATGGGTGGTGGGTGGGCGACGAATTCCCTCGTCGCCAACTTCCCACTCGAGCCGGACATAGTTTGGCCAAGAGTCTCCTGACAAAGAGAGAGACTTTAACGAGTTTAGCATGCCGCCAAAGGGCGAGTGCTGGAAAATAGCCGCAGCGGTGAACTCCATTGCCGGGGCCCAACCAGATTCGGTGGGCTCGGGGGTGTGCGGACTGGAACCTACAACCAGATACGAGTCCGGGGGTCCGGAGTCACAGGATTCCTTGGGGGTGAAGTTTGTGTTCGGCTCTACCACCGATGGGTGTGTAGCCTCTGGGGCAGGGTCCATCCACTCGTCCTCGGGCGACGCAATCTGCTCCGGATTTAGGTCCGGGGCTCCTGCAGGGGCGATATCCCGAGCATTGTCCGACTGCAGGTCTAAGCCATGCTCATCGTGACTGCCCGGCGCTCCTCGCATAGGCCCGAATCCGTTGAAGATCGAGTCTCCGCGGATATTAGTCATGTAGTTTAGGTTTCCGAACCTGACTTGATGGCCAGGGGCGTAGCTGTCGATCTGCTCTAGATGGCCAAGTAGATTGGCCCGCAGTGCGAAGCCGCCGAACACGAAGATCTGTCCGGGGAGAAAAGTTTCACCCCGGACCATGTTGTTGTTGATGATTGAAGGAGCCATCAAGCCTTACAGTGACGACAAAGAGGAACTCTCAATGTAAGCTCCAATGTCGGTGTCAAAACCGGCGGATCTCGGGTAGGGGGTCCCAATCTGTGCGTCTAAGGCTGATGGTAACAAGAGGCAAGGGACACAATGTTTTACCCAGGTTCGGGCCCTCTCGATGGAGGTAAAAACCCTACTTCCTGCTTGATTGATATTGATGATATGAGTGTTACAAGAGTTGATCTACCACGAGATCATAGAGGCTAAACCCTAGAAGCTAGCCTATGATGATTATGATTCTGTCTCTAAGGACTAAACTCTCCGGTTTATATAGACACCGGAGAGGGCTAGGGTTTACATGGAGTCAATTACAAATAAGGAAATATAATATCTAGATCGCCAAGCTTGTCTTCCACGCAAAGGAGAGTCCCATCCGGACACAGGACGAAGTCTTGAGTCTTGTATCTTCACGATCCAACAGTCCGGCCAAAGTATATAGTCCAGCTGTCCGGACACCCCCTAATCCAGGACTCCCTCAGCAGGGCTTAGATAAGCACAACAGAAACAATGATGGAGGATAAACTAGAGGCAACAGGGTGGCCGGCACATGGCTTGGTGATTCTTGATCTATTTCGGGGACTAGCCCTGCCCCTCTATTTATATGTTGAGCCTCGGGGTCGAAACTTGGAGAAAGAGCCTCCTCAAAGTTGGTTTTGCCCGCAAGGAAAGAGACCTACTCGGACTCCAGGACCAGACACCAGGATACTTGGCATCTGGCCCCAAACGCCAGGGTCCCTGGCATATGGCCCCTGGCCTCTACAAAACTTCCTTTTGCACCTTCCAAAAGCCTTGTGGGCTCTACCCCTTGGCCCAAATAAAGTGTTCTCATACCCAAACAATTCGGGAAACATCTGAAACCCCTTCCGGTGAATTCCGTAACCCTTCCGGAGATTAAACACTATTGTGCCATATGTTAATATTTACCTTCGTACTATTCCGGAGCTCCTCGTCATATCTGTGATCTTATCCGGAACTCCAAACAACATTCGGTCACCAACATACATAACTCATATAAAACTATATCATCAACGAACGTTAAGCGTGCGGACCCTGCTGGTTCAAGAATGATGTAGACATGACCGAGACGCTTTTCGGGTCAATAACCAATAATGAGACCTGGATGCCCATATTGGTTCCTACATATTCTACGAAGATCTTTATCGGTCAAACCTTTATGACAACATACGTAGTTCTCTTTGTCTGTCGGTATGTTACTTGCCTGAGATTCGATCGTTGGTATCTCCATACCTAGTTCAATATCATTACCAGCAAGTCTCTTTACTCGTTCTGTAATACATCATCCCACAATTAACTCCTTAGTCACTTTGCTTGCAAGCTTCTTGTGATGCTGTATTACCGAGAGGGCCCAGAGATACCTCTCCATCACACGGAGTGACAAATCCCAATCTTGATCCATGCCAACTCAACAGACACCTTCGGAGATACCTGTAGAGCACCTTTATGATCACCCAGTTACATTGTGATGTTTGATGGCACATAAGGCATTACTTCAGAGTCCGGGATTTGCATGATCTCATGGTTGAAGAAACATGTATTTGACATTAAGAAAGCAGTAGCAATAAACTGAATGATCATATGCTATGCTAGCAGTTGGGTCTTGTCCATCACATCATTCTACTAATGATGTGATCCCGTTATCAAATGACAACTCATGTATATGGTTAGGAAACCTTAACCATCTTTTGATCAGCGAGCTAGTCTAGTAGAGGTTCACAGGGACGCGGTATATGTTTATGTATCCACACATGTATTTAAGTTTCCGTTCAATACAATTCTAGTATGAATAATAAACCTTTATCATGAATAAGGAAATATAATAATAACAACTTTAGTATTGCCTCTAGGGCATATTTCCATCAGTCTCCCACTTGCACCAGAGTCAATAATATGGATTACATTATAATGAATCTAACGTGCTGATCATGTTTTTCTCATGGAAGAGGCTTAGTCAACAGGTCTGCAACATTCAGATCCATATGCACTTTACAAATTTCTATGTCTCCATCCTCAACATATTCGCAAATGGAGTTGAAGCATCACTTGATGTATTTTTTTCTCTTGTGAAACCTGACTTCCTTCGCTAAGGCAATTGCTCCAGTGTTGTCACAAAAGATTGTCATTGGACCGTTGCACTGGGTACTACCCCTAGATCAGATAAGAAATCCTTCATCCAGACTCCTTCAATTCATGCACTACTTCTGAAGCATCTATGTACTCTACTTCACATGTAGATCCCGCCATGCCGCTCTGCTTAGGACTGCACCAACTGACAACTCCACCATTTAATATAAACACGTATCCAGTTTGTGACTTAGAGTCATCCGGATCTATGTCGAAGTTAGCATCGACGTAACCCTTTACGATGAGCTCTTCGTCACCTCCATAAATGAGAAACATATCCTTGGTCCTTTTCAGGCACTTCAGAATATTCTTGACCACTGTCTAGTGATCCACTCCTGGATTACTTTGGTACCTCTCTGCCATACTTATGGCGAGGCACACATCAGGTCTGGTACACAACATGACATACATTATAAAACCTATGGTTGAGGCATAGGGAATGAGCTTCATTCTCTCTCTATCTTCTACCATGGTCGGGCTTTGATTCTTACTCAGTTTCACACCTTGCAAAAAAGGCAAGAACCCCTTCTTCGGTTGATCCATTTTGAACTTCTTCAAAATCTTATCAAGGTATGTGCTTTGTGTGAAAGTCCTATTAAGCGTCTTGATCTATCCCTATAGATCTTGAGGCCTAATATGTAAGCAGCTTCACCGAGGTCTTTCATTGAAAATCTTATTCAAGTATCCTTTTATGTTATCTAGAAATTCTATATCATTTCCAATCAACAATATGTCATCCACATATAATATTAGAAATGCTACAGAGCTCCCACTCACTTTATTGTAAATACAGGCTTCACCATAAGGCTGTATGAAACCAAATGCTTTGATCACCTCATCAAAGCGCTTATTCCAACTCTAAGATGCTTGCACAATTCCATAAATGGATCACTGGAGCTTGCATACTTTGTTAGAACCTTTAGGATCGAAAAAACCTTCCAGTTGCATCATATACAACTCTTCCTTAAGAAACCTATTAAGGAATGCAGTTTTGACGTCCATTTGCCAGATTTCATAATCATAAAATGCGGCAATTTCTAACATGATTCGGACAGACTTAAGCATCGCTATGGGTGAGAAAGTCTCATCGTAGTTAACCCCTTGAACTTTTCAAAAACCTTTTGCAACAAGTCGAGCTTTATAGACAATGGTGTTACCATCAATGTATGTCTTGTTCTTAAAGATCCATTTATTCTCAATGGCTTGCCTATCATCGGGCAAATCCACCAAAGTCCACACTTTGTTCTCATACATGGATCCTATCTCAAATTTCATGGCCTCAAGCCATTTTTTTGGAATCTGGGCTCGTCATAGCTTCTTCATAGTTCATAGGTTCATCGTTGTCCAACAACATGACTTTCAGGACAAGATTGCCATACTACTCTGGTGCGAAACATGCTCTGGTCAACCTATGAGGTCCAGTAGTAAATTGATCTGAAGTTTCATGATCATCATCATTTTCTTCCTCTATGGTTGGTGTAGGCATCACGGGAATGGCTTTCTCTGATGTACTACTTTCCAATTCGAAAGAAGGTACAGTTACCTCATCATGTTCTACTTTCATCCCACTCACTTCTTTCGAGAGAAACTCCTTCTCTAGAAAGGACCCATTCCTAGCAACAAAGATTTTGCCTTCGGATCTGTGGTAGAAGGTATACCCAATAGTTTCTTTCGGGTATCCTATGAAGACACACTTCTCTTCTTTGGGTTCGAGCTTATCAGGATGAAGCATTTTGACATAAGCGTCGCATCCCCAAACTTTAAGAAATGACAGCTTAGGTTTCTTGCCAAACCATAGTTCATACGCTGTCGTCTCAATGGATTTAGACGGTGCCCTATTTAACATTAATGCAGTTGTCTCTAATGCATAACCCCAAAACGATAGTGGTAAATCGGTAAGAGACATCATAGAATGCACCAAATCTAATAAAGTACAGTTACGACATTCTGACACACCATTGCGCTGTGGTGTTCCAGGTGGCGTGAGTTGTGAAACTATTCCACATTGTTTTAAATGAAGGCCAAACTCGTAACTCAAATATTCGCCTTCGCGATCAGATCGTAGAAACTTTATTTTCTTGTTACGATGATTCTCCACTTCATTCTGAAATTCTTTGAACTTTTCAAATGTTTCAGACTTATGTTTCATCAAGTAGATATACCCATACCTACTCAAATCATCTATGAAGGTTAGAAAAATAATGATACCCGTCGCATGCTTCGAAACTCATCGGACCACATACATCGGTATGTATTATTTCCAATAAGCCATTAGCTCGCTCCATTGTCCCAGAGAACAGAGTTTTAGTCATCTTTCCCATGAGGCATGGTTCGCAAGTATCAAATAATTCATAATCAAGTGATTCCAAAAGTCCATCCGCATGGAGTTTCTTCATGCGATGTACACCAACATTACCTAAATGGCAGTGCCCCAAATATGTTGCACTATCATTATCAACTTTGCATCTTTTTGGCATCAATACTATGAATATGTGTATCACTGCAATCGAGATTCCACAAGAATAGACCATTCACTAAGGGTGCATGACCATAAAAGATGTTACTCATATAAATAGAAGAACCATTATTCTCTGATTTAAATAAATAACCGTCTCGCAATAAACAAGATCCAGATATAATGTTCCTGCTCAACGTTGGCACCAAATAACAATTATTAAGGTCTAAAACTAATTCCGAAGGTAGATGTAGAAGTAGTGTGCCGACGGCGATCACATCAACCTTGGAACCATTTCCGAAGCGCATCGTCGCCTCGTCCTTAGCCAATCTTCATTTATTCTGCTGCTCCTATTTTGGATTATGTTGGGGATATGACTATTGGGTATGACCCGTACAGGAGGGGCCGGGTTATACCTATGGCAGTTCATCAATACAAAGCCCATGATGATGTTGAAGATGGCGGTTCATAGGCATGGGCCCAAAGCCCAAAGACGACTTAAGGCCCATAGGGGTAAACCGCCATATGTGTATGACTTATATTGTAAGGCAAGTATATTTAGTCACCGAGTCGGACACATTGTCTATGAGCCGGCCGGGACTCCGTGAGCTGCTAGGCGTCAACCTGTGTATATAAAGGGACAACCCGGTGGCTGTTCAGGGCAAGAAACAAGAGGTTGAAAGCTAGGTCAAGCGAAATCGCTCCCTGGTAATCAAGACATAAAGCAGTACCACCTCAAACTGTATTAGGCCATCACCTTCACCGCAAGGGGCCGAACCAGTATAAACTCCTATGTCCTTAGTCCCGTTTAACCCCTTTAATCTAACCTACTTGCGATGGCTCCACGACTAAGTCCTCACACTAGGACATCTGCCGTGACAATTCCACGACAGTTGGCGCCCATCGTGGGGCCAGTGCACGGTGGTTTTGAGTTCTTGAAGGGCAGCTTCGAAGGGATCAAGGGATACGCCGTGGGCCGGATGACCAAGAGTCGTCGCGGCAAGCTCTACATTGACGATGCAGGCTGGGGCCCCGAGGCCGACTCAATTGAGTACGGGTACTGGGTCCCCTTCGGCGGATTCCACGTCTTCATCGGCAAGATCGGCGAACTGAGCCCTAAGCCGGACATCTGCACCGACATCATCGAGACGGCTCAGTGTGCACGACCCGCCCGAGTTCATCCCGCCGTGAAATGTGCCTTCGTGGGATTCATCCATGGGGCAGAATTTGAGGAAGGATCCATGTCTGTCGGTGAGACGGCCATCTATTCTGATGGTGAGTCGTCCACGGGCGAAACTACTTCATTGTATCAACTGCAAGACGGTAGGCTTGGGGGCTGTTCCGATGGCGACAGTATTCCGGACCCCTATGTGCCACGAAATAGGGTCGCAATCTTCATGGTGTCGGTGTAGTGAAAACCAGGGCTACACTAACTGTCGGGCATGGGCCACGGCTGTATGTAGTTACACTAAGGAGGATCCATCTGTACTGACAAGCACTACATCGACAAGCAAGACTCAGGCCACCTTCCTGGCATGGAGTATTCCACCTTGCCAGGGAAGCCAGAACCAGAAGATGGAAAACCCCGGCAAGACCCTTGCCGGGGACACCTGCGGGGCCACAGCCAGGCCCACACCAACCAAGTCTCCACCACCGTTCACATGCAGCTGCCAACCCAACCAGTTGGGTAGGCACCTGTGTGGCAACGTGCAGCTTCCAGGCCAACTCAGCACATGCCTGCGTGGCGGCATGCAGATCTTCATGAAGGCTCGACCACCGCGCCACCTCAGCTGCTTGCCTGCCTACAGGGCGCCGCATACATCGGTGGCCAGGGCGCGTGTCGGGGCAAGGAGGAGCGGCGACGAACGGGACGGGCCTCGCTCCCGTCCCCGATAAAGCAAGAGGACACCTAAGCTACGCATTAAATGCGCCTTGTCCTGTAATACGAGCGATACGCTCGTAGCTTGTAGGCCTTTCCACCTCCTATGTGCCACTGTGGTAGCCCCTTTTGACTATAAAAGGAGGCCCATGGCATACTGGAGAGGAATTCGGCTCTTTTGAACCACGCAGCCACCATAGCTAGTTCAAGAGCTCAAGAACACTCAATACATCCACCAAAGCAAGACTAGGGTTTTACGCGTTCCTCGTGGCCCGAACCTGGGTAAACGATCCTTGTGCTGATTACTAATCCTACTCTTCTCACGATCCCGCGCCCCGCAACCACAGAAGGGATCCTTGTGATCCCATAGGTGTCGTTTCCCACCAACACATGGCCGGTACACAACCCCCGCAGAATTCTTTGACTGCGGCAGCAATGGTCTCTGGGTCAGCAACAGCAATGGCAGCTGGGGCAGGAGGCCATGTGCGCCCGCCGGCTCAGGTTTTAACTGATGTACTAGATAATCTGGCAGCATTGTTAACAACGGAGGTTAACCCGACAAATCAAGATCAGCATAACGCGAAAGTCACAAAGTTGCATGATGAGATAGCGCAAGCCAAGGAAGACCTGGTGGCGGAGAATGCTAGGATGACTGTAGAGCGAGCTGTTTTGGATGCTCAGGCGCAACGGATCCAGGCTAGTTCCTTCTGGCTCTCGTTGGATCAGAACGCTTCAAACGAAATCATGAGAAGAAGGCATCGGAGTCGTCTGCCGCCGGTTTACGAGGTGAGGAACCTCTTTTGCATGCCTGAAGCGGGGACCAGTAACCAACCAGAGATAAACCAGATTGAAGCGCCTGGGGCTGGAGCGCCGGCTCAACCGCACACGATGGAGCCACCTCGTCTGAATAATACTCCACCTCAGTATGTGCCGACACCACCGGGTCATTATTCCAACCCTTTGGATAATATGATCGCTGCGGCGACACGATTGGCGGCTCTCCCAGTTGAAGGCGATTCTCCAGTTGCGGTTGAAACGCGGAGGGCTAGAGAGCTTCTTCAAACAGCATTGGTACAGCAGGAGGCATATTCTTACAGTCGAGAGAGGATTCACTCGACCCCTCGCCCAAGCTGGAGTTATAGCAGACACATGGACTCATCGACCATTTCAAGCAATGATAGGCACCGTAACCAGCCACGTGGGCATGACCCGGCGCGTGATGGTGCTCAGGATTTGGTGGATCAGGGTAGGGCACGTCGAGAAGCTGAGCTGGCGGCTCACAGGCGGCTCATCAACATCTTCTGGCTTACCCGACGACATCGGTGGAGGCAGGCGTGACCTCTAGAACCACGGTGTACCATGTTTAGTGTCGGCTCTGCGTAATGAGCGTCTGCCCAAGGATTTCAAAGGACCTCGTAAGGTGCCTAACTATACAGGCGACTTACCCCCTGAGGCGTGGATTGAGAGTTATGAGATGGCCATGGAACTGTTGGAGGTCAGTGATGCTACGTGTGCCAAGTACTTCACCATGATGCTGGATGGGACGACCCGTACTTGGTTAAAAGGGTTGCCTACCAATTCCATCGGGTCGTGGGCCGAGCTAAAAGCCCAGTTTATCCATAATTTTAAAGACACGTGCAAACAACCCATGTCGATTGTGGATTTGGATGCTTGTTTCCAAGAAGAGAGCGAGTCAATGACTCATTGGGTGCGTCGGGTCAAGACTATCCTGCTTTCATCGAATAACATCAATGCCAGCTCAGCAGTCCTAATGTTAGAGAAGAATTGTCGTTTGTTTGCCTATTAGACAGAAGCTAGAGCGGCTCAAGTGCCACTGCAATGATATGGGGGAGCTGATGGCGGCTCTAATTAAATATGCCGACTCTGATAGTACCAAGGACCCCGAGTCCGATGATGAAAAGCCGGGAAAGGGAAAGAAGAGTGGCAACACCAAGGGTCAGCAGCATAACCCGGCGAGTCAGGAGGGTAATGGTAAGCGCAAGGCCGACAGTAATTCAGATTTTGTGGCCAATACCAATATGCAAAATAATGGCCAGCATCGTAAGGGAAAGCCACCTCCTCAGGCAGGCGGGTCAGGTTTCAATCTTGAGTGAATGCTGAATCGGCCCTGCCCAAAGCATGGCACGCGGGAAAGACCGTCCAGTCACCTTTGGAAGGACTGCCACATTATGAAGGAGTTCAAAAATTCTGATTTATTCCACAACAATCATGGGCCGAGCCGTCGGGTTAAGACCAGAACCTTTCAAGAAGGTGACTTGGTGCTCCGGCCTATCCAAGATCAAACTAATATGCACAAGCTATCCCCACCTTGGGAAGGACCCTTTGTGGTCAGCAAGAATTTGAACAATGGGTCATACTACCTTATTGATATTCGAGACCACAAGGACTCACGTAAGTCGAAGGAGGAGACCCGCCGACCGTAGAATATTGCTCATCTTCGGCCTTACTACACTTGAGCCACCGGCTCTTACAGTGTACATATTTTGACAATGTATATATTATGAGGATTATAATAAAGCCGGCATCCCTGATAAAGCAGGGCATCTGTCGTTTCATTTCCAAGAATAATGAGTTTTTTCATTACAAAAAGGTCACTTGGGGGCTTCCTGCTCATTGAGCATAGCTATGAATATCCCTCTTGATCGGCTCAATATCACACTTTCAATGGTCACTTGGGGGCTTCCTGCTCATTGAGCATAGCTGCGAATATCCCTCTTGATCGGCTCAATGCCACACTTTTAATGGTCACTTGGAGGCTTCCTGCTCTTGATCGGCTCAATGCCACAAAGCACTTGGGGCTTCCTGTTCAAACATAGGTGTATTCACCAAAGAGAACATAGTGTTACTACCCTTGTAAGCTGGTTTGGAACACCAAGTGTATTCACCAAAAGCTTCCAGGTTCTCCTGCTCTGTAGAAGTTGCCACTCCGCCCGAGTAATCCCGGAATGACAAGCCGAACTCCTGACAGTCAGTCTTACGTAGACCCTGAACTTGTCAATGTTAAAACAGCGGTCATGTGAGGTCGGTTTCACAAAATGTAAAAGGTTAACTCAGTGGCTTGGCGGCCCATGAAAGCCTCGGAGCTTTAGGCTTGGTGGCCTATGAAAGCCTCGTTTTATCGCTTTTGATTTGTTTTTTGAACATTTTTTTTGGAGTTCATCTTGGTACCATATTGACATATGGTTTAAAATGATTCAGTCCATGTAGCCTCAATTCTTACAGCTCATATTTGACTGTATCCATCGTTTCTGATAACCCAGCCTGGCTGTGGACGATAAGTTGCCAGTATATGATGATATTAAATACTTGGAAGTATTGTCTTCTAAGTTTTGGGTTATCACCCTTACTGCATTAATATGGTAAGCTGGCAGTTTAATCACATATCACATGTATGATATTTTTGATTATATCTAATTATGATTAAACCGGCCCTGCTTATAAACTGTTTTAATCACCATTAGTTTTATATGGATATTATGACCCACCCTGTGGTAAACCGCCAGGGCACTTGTGATCTGTTTGTGCGCAGGATAATGATAATCCGCTTGACGTTATCATAAATATAAAGTGATGGTTTTCCAACTAGCGGATCAACAATTTTGCACAGAATAAAACGTGCGCGATGGCACGGCAGATCAAAGTTTTACTAGCCTATTACATGACTCCATAAGCCAAAGAGATCAAGTGTTTTCAAAGGGTCACATATTTTGAACCGCCCGGTGGATTGTTCTTCTTGGCCTTGACGACTTGAAGCTTCTGGATCATCCTTCTCCGGTTCTTCGTCCTCCTCCGCCATCTGGAAATATGGTGATGACCAATCGATGCCACACAAGGCTTGGAATTCAGCTTCATCATCTACAAGTTTGGATGGTTCAACTTCAGGAGCGAAAGTATGCTTACGGATTGGGGGAACTAGATCCATCACTTTATAAGCATTGTGGGCATTTTCTGATTCTCCATGTCATAAGCCGGTTGGTATCTTGAAAGATCTGTTTCATTTGCAATCAGGCTGGCTAGGGGATGTATCTCCTTCACACAGGCAGCAAAGTCTTTCTTCTCAAAGGGAGTGCCATCTTCTTTTAAGCTTGGATACCCAGTAGCTATATCGGCCGGGTCTAGCTCTGGTAGCCATGCCTTTGCCCGGCTTAAAGTTGTAACAGCACGACTCTTGCAGATGACCGCTTCATCTCGTCAATCCTAGCAGGCAGAACAGAAAGCTTTTTCAAGACATCACTCAAGAGATTAGGTGCTTGATTAGTCGGAGAAATTGTGGCCAGTGCGTGCTGAGTCCCAGTATATAGTTGTTCAACAAGTGTATAAACAGTCTTGAGCTTCACAAGCATCTCTTGATTAAGATTGTTGCTCCTGGGACCTGAGTAATAATTATGGATTGGTTAGAGGTGGTTTATACCATCAACAAAGAGATTCAACTTTGATACTAGCAAGGTGACTCACCAAAGATAGCAGAAACCATCTGGGATATACGACGTTTTAAACCGGTAAGTTCAGTGGTCACCTCTTGGAGAGTAGCTTCCGCTTTTTCAGCCCTCTGTGTCAGAGAAGTTTTCTCTTCAGCCTAGGCGGTTCTTTCATCATCAAAACTAGCCTTCAGTTTTTCCATCTCATCCAGACTAAATTTGAACTTTGAATCGGCCTTCTGGGTCTAGATTCTTGGTGCTCCAGCCGGGCTTTCACGTTAGTCAATTGCGACTGAAGTTGAGCGGTGGTGTCCTGTATATACACCGTTTTAAAATCATGTTCATATTTGGGTTACAAAAATGAAGTCCCAAGCCTTTTGCAAGCAACAAATCTCGGCACTTGGGGGCTAATGAGTACAGAAAAAATCACATAAAGGTACATATAAACAAGGTCCCAAGCACTTTGTAAGCAAGAGCACCTAGCACTTGGGGGCTAATGCATATTGCTCATGTTTCACTATTGTTTTATGATGACCCGGTTGTGTTGTAAACAACCACAACCAGCTCATGGGGGCTACACAAGTAAGCTTTCATCTATAAACAATGGTGAAGAAGTACCGATTCATTAATGCTGATTAAACCGGCCCTTGGGGGCTACAGATACAATTGTTAAAGATCTGGTTAACTTGGATGGTGCAAATCAGATTTTGAAGGATTCTATCAAGGGTGCTATTTATACTCATGGTTATTTTAAGTCTACAGCATATTCAATCCTATCACACATAGTAGACTTGGGGGCTGACAGGATATGCATAACTCACTAAAGCAGGAGTTCATACCTCATATTTTTGATGCATCTGCTTCACCATGTCAAGTTCAAGGTCGCGGCTTGTATGCACTTGGTTGAGATAACCAGAGAATACTTCACTAATACTCAATTGAGAGTAGTTGGCAACATCAAATCTCACTTTTCGCTTCTCAATATATTCTTCTTTGGTGGAGTGTTTGGCCAAGATAGTAGGTTTTTCCGGCTCCCTAAAGCTGGTGCTAGTGATCATCACATCATCAGCATGAGTTCCAGCCAGTTTAATTGAGCTTGATGATTCAGTATTCAAAGGATTGTTGTTTGTCTGGTCAACGGAAGGGTCAGGAATTTTTGGTGGAACATCATGAACTGCTTCTTCTGCTTGTGGCACGGAGGTGTCAGACGCTGGAATTTGTTGCTCCAGTTCAGGGACTTTGGGGTCTTCAGCCGGCTTGTTCAGCTTTGCCTTCTTGCTAGTTTTTGCTTTTCCACTACATGAGTTATGAGAGGTCAGTACAAAGATAAAGAGCCCAAGGAGGAAGAAAATAATAACTAATTGTTGTTACCCGGGGGCAGTTTTAAAAGCCGGCAGCTGGGTCTGTGATGAGTCGTCGGAAGAGGAGCGAGAAGTCTCCTGATAGTTTGAATCGTAAGAATTAAGTGGCTGGTGAATGAGACCCGCCAGAGGATAAAAGGAGTTTAAATTTGGGATGACCTCGTTTCGACGTTTCCTTGGAGCTGGAGTATTGGTAAGCCGGAAGATAATTCTTCACCTCCGCTGGTCCGATTTTGTCGCCGGCTCTCATGCTGCTGCTGCTTCAAAAGAAAGTGAGGATCCAGATGAGCTAAGGGGTGTGAAAAGCTTACTTTTCAGGTTACCCATCGAATTTCCTGTCTTGGCAAAGGCTCTGAGTCGGAGGAAATGATAGTTACCTCTTCCTCGACCGCTTGATTGGCCCCCGTGTCATCCTGATGATAATCAATGTCAATAAGATAGTTGAAAAAGGAGCCAAGGGAATCAAGGGCTACCTCCGACTCAGAGCTGTTGTCCAGTTCCAACAGCTCGGATGTGCTTAATGTCTTCTTGTTCTTCTTGGCGGTTCTCTTGACGGCTTTTGTTTTGGCCCTGGCTTTCTTGGTTGAGTTAATAGAACATTTGAATGATAAGGAAAAATAAGTAATTTAGAGACTTACATCTGGTGCCGGGTTAGATTTGCAGAAAGGGTTCAATCCCACTTTGCTGCAATCTTCCAGGCTCTCGTTTAGAAGGGTCTTTGTCATTTCATTGACTGCTTCATCAGTTAAAGAATTGGGGCTGTGGCGCAGTGGATCCTTTGCATCACACGTATAAGTGCACATTAAGACGGATCAGCGGCTCAAGGGTATGATTCGCCAGGAAACCCAACACTGAACCAAGTCAACTCCAGTTAACCCGTTCCCTAGTAGAGCTTTGACCTTTGCGATAGTGGGTGCGAGTTTGGCACGCTCAGCAGCGGTAAGCTTCTTAGGAAGATGATGTTTTGGATCAAGTTGCTGGACAAGATAACCCAGCAATGGATTCTCGTCAGCCGAAGAGGTGTCTTTACAATAAAACCATGTCTGGTTCCAATCTTTAGGATGGCTTGGCAAGTGGGCATAGGGGAAGATAGCATCTCTTCTCCGTTGAATTGAGATCCCGCCAAGTTCTAAGTTGGGGCCATTGGTACATTCATTCTGCCGGTTTAGATAAAAATATTCCCTGAAGAGTTCAACACTGGGCTCCTCTTGAAGGTATACTTCACAGAATACTTGAAAATTACAGATGTTTGACACGGAGTTGGGTCTGATATCTTGAGGATGCAGTTGAAAGAAATGCAGAACATCTCAGAAAAATTTGGATCCAGGCGGTGAGAAGCCCCGGTTCATATCGTCACTAAAAACAATGACCTCACCATCCCGCGGCTGAGGTTTTTTCTCACTTTGCTTGGGAGCACACCAAGATAGGACATCTTTTGCGGGCAAATAGTCGATTTTGAAAAAATCTTCGAGCGTATGTTTGGTGACAATGGAAGGAACCCAATTGCATGAGGTGACTGTCTTCAACATCATAAGAGGAAAGCCTAAAAGAAAAATATGACCGGTTTAAGTTGATTTGCTAAGCTGAATATAAAAGTCAGCAGTATATATTCACGGCTTAAAAGGGGACTAATGACATATGACTAGCTATACCTGGTGATGTCAGCCGCCATGACAGTATTGATAGTTAAAGATCTATCAAGAAGAAAATTTCTGCTAAGTGTTGGATAAATAGGTTTACAGATTGGTGCAGTTTATTTTGGATCCGACGTTGTTCGAAAAAGAAAATAAAAAAAGCTTGGTATCGCAGCAGCACAAGAACTAGTATGGTGGTAGGATTTCTGCATCTGTGAAGCATGTTTGGGGATAAGGAAAGGAGTAGAAACAGATTTTGCATGTCTTAGGGGACATCTTTGGATCTAAGTGAGGACTAACTAGAGGTGTAGTGAAGAACGATGAAGAACTTCGAAGAACTGCAGAAACCCTAATGGAGATCTATGGTGGAGAAGATAAGATGCTTACTGGATCCGATGAGCAATGAAGAGGCGCCGCAGTTTCTCTGGTCCCGTTCAGGTCGATGCAATGGCTGAGGTTGAGGAAGACAATACAGATGCATCGCGGAGAGAGGTGGAAGACGAGAAGGAAAAGAGGGGAAAATGAAAGGAGGGCTGCTTGACCCTATTTATGAGGAGAAGGGTAACAAGTGGGCGCGAAAAACGAGGAGGCCAAAGAATGATTATCCAACCGCTCAGATGCCTCAATTTTTGGGATGGTTATTAAAGATAAGGATCTGTTAAGATATATTGGGTATTGTGCAAAATTAATGGCAGATGACGTCATGGCGGGTTACCATAATCACAGGAGCTGACGTCATGGCGGGTTATGAGATCTCGCAAGAATAAAGAAGGAAGGATTTTTTTTCTAAGTGTTGAAGATTGACATGAACGAGTTCAAATCAATCTGGGCCCTAATGTTGGGGATATGACTATTGGGTATGACCCGTCCAGGAGGGGCCGGGTTATACCTATGGCGGTTCATCAATACAAAGCCCATGATGATGTTGAAGGTGGCGGTTCATAGGCAAGGGCCCAAAGCCCAAAGGCGGCTTAAGGCCCATAGGGGTAAACCGCCATATGTGTATGACTTATATTGTAAGGCAAGTATATTTAATCACCTAGCCGGACACATTGTCTATGAGCCGGCCGGGACTCCGTGAGCCGCTGGGCGTCAACCTGTGTATATAAAGGGACGACCCGGCGGCGGTTCAGGGCAAGAAATAAGAGGTTGAAAGCTAGGTCAAGCGAAATCGCTCCCTGGTAATCAAGACATAAAGCAATACCACCTCAAACTGGATTAGGCCTTTACCTTCACCGCAAGGGGCCGAACCAGTATAAACTCATGTGTCCTTTGTCCCGTTTAACCCCTTTAAGCTAACCTAGTTGCGATGGCTCCAAGACTAAGTCCTCACACTAGGACATCTGCCGTGACAATTCCACGGCAGGTTACAAATATGTGCAACCGAACCAGTATCAAATAGCCAGGTGCTACTATGAGCATTAGCAAGAAACACATCAATAACATGTATATCAAATATACCTTTGTTCACTTTGCCATCCTTCTTATCCGCCAAATATTTGGGGCAGTTCCGCTTCTAGTGACCAATTCCCTTGCAGTAAAAGCACTCAGTTTCAGGCTCGGGTCCAACTTTGGGCTCTTCACAGGAGCAGTAACTTGCTTGTCATTCTTCTTGAAGTTCCCTTTCTTTCCCTTGCCATTTTTCTTGAAACTGATCGTCTTGTTAACCATCAACACTTGATGCTCTTTATTGATTTCTACCTCCGACGATTTCAACATCTCGAAGAGCTCGGGAATAATTTTCGTCATCCCTTGCATATTATAGTTCATCATGAAGCCTTTATAGCTTGGTGGGAGTGACTGAAGAACTCTATAAATAACACACTCATCTGGGAGCTCGATTCCTAGCTGAGTCAAGTGGTTATGATACCCAGACATTTTGATTATGTGTTCACTAACAGAACTGTTCTCCTCCATCTTACAGATAAAGAACTTGTTGGATACTTCATATCTCTCAACCCGGGCATTAGCTTGAAATATCAATTTCAGCTCTTGGAATATCTCATATGAGCCGTGGTGCTCAAAACGCTTTTGGAGCCCCGGTTCTAAGCCGTAAAGCATGGCACACTGAATTATTGAGTAGTCATCAGATCGAGCTTGCCAGACGTTCACAACATCTGCAGCAGCTCCTTTAGCAGGTATGTCACCTAGCAGTGCATCAAGGACATAATTCTTCTGTGCAGCAATGAGGATAATCCTCAAGTTACGGACCCAGTCCGTGTAATTGCTACCATCATCTTTCAACTTAGCTTTCTCTAGGAACACATTAAAATTCAACGAAACAGTAGCACGGGCCATTTATCTACAACATAGATTTGCAAAAAACTATTAGGACTAAGTTCATGATAAAATAAGTTTAATTAATCAAATTACTAATGAACTCTCACTTAAATTAACATCCCTCAAGTTATCTAAGTGATACATGATCCAAATCAACTAACCCATGATCGATCATCACGTGAGATGGGGTAGTCATCAATGGTGAACATATCTATGTTGATCATATCTACTATATGACTCATGTTTGACCTTTCGGTTCCCAGTGTTCCGAGACCATGTCTGTACATGCTAGGCTCGTCAAGTTTAAACCAAGTATTCTGCTTGTGCAAAACTGGCTTACACCCGTTATATGTGAATGTAGAATCTATCACACCCGATCATCGGGAGGTGCTTCGAAACGACGAACTTTAGCAACGGTGCATACTCGGGGAGAACACTTTTATCTTGAAATTAAGTGAAGGGATCATCTTATAATGCTACCGTCGTTCTAAGAAAAATAAGATGCATAAAGGATAAATATCACATGCAATCAAAATATGTGACATGATATGGCCATCATCATCTTGTGCTTTTGATCTCCATCTACAAAGCAACATCATGATCTCCACCTTCATCGCGCGACACCTTGATCTCCATCGTTGTGTCGGGGTTGTCTCGCCAACTATTGCTTCTACAACTATTGCTAACACATAGTGATAAAGTAAAGCAATTACATGGTGCTTCCATTTCATACAATAATTAAGAGACAACCCTAAGGCTCCTGTCAGTTGTCGATATTACAAAACATGATCATCTCATACAACAATGTATATCACATCATGTCTTGACCATATCAGATCACAACATGCCCTACGAAAACAAGTTAGACGTCCTCTACTTTGTTGTTGCAAGCTTTACGTGGCTGCTACGGGCTTCTAGCAAGAACCGTTCTTACCTACTCAAAACTACAATAGTGATTTATCAAGTTTGTTGTTTTAACCTTCTTCAAGGACTGGTCGTAGTCAAATTCGACTCAACTAAAGTAGGAGAAATAGACACCCGCCAACCACCTTATGCAAAAACAAGTTGCATCAGTTGGTTCAACCGGTCTCATGTACATGGACATGTAAGGTTGGTCTAGGCCGCTTCATCCCACAATACCGTCGAATCAAAATAAGACGTTGGTGGTAAGCAGTATGAACATCACCACCCACAAATCCTTTGTGTTCTACTCGTGCATATCATCTACGCATAGACCTGGCTCATGATGCCACTGTTGGGGAACGTTGCATGGAAAACAAAAACAAATTACGCACATGCAAGATCTATGCATGGAGATGCATAGCTACGAGAGGTGGAGAGCATCTTCATACCCTTGAAGATCACTAAGCAGAAGCGTTTTATCAACACAGTTGATGTAGTCGTACACCTTCACGATCTAACCCAATCAAGCACCGAACGTACGGCACCTCCGCGTTTAACACACGTTCAGCTCGATGACGTCCTCGCCTTCTTGATCCAGCAAGAGGGGCGAAGTAGTAGATGAGTTCCGGTAGCACGATGGCATGGTGACAGTGGTGGTGAAGAACAATCTCCGCAGGGCTTTTCCAAGCACAACGAAAACTATGACGGAGGATAAACTAGAGGGGACGGGGTTGCCGACACACGGCTTGGTGATTCTTGATCTGTTCCGGGTGCTAGCCCTGCCCCTCTATTTATATGTTGAGCCCTGGCGTCGAAACTTGGAGAAAGAGCCTCCTCAAAGTTGGTTTTACCCGCAAGACAAGAGTCCTACTCGGACTCCAGGACCAGATGCCAGTTCCTGGCGTCTGGCCCCTGGCCTCCGCAAAACTTCCTTTTGCACCTTCCAAAAGCCTCATGGGCTTTACCCCTTGGCCCAAATAAAGTGTTTTCGTACCCAAACATTTCGGAAAACATCTGAAACCCCTTCCGGTGAACTCCAGAACCCTTTCGGAGACTAAACACTATTATCACATATATTAATCTTTACCTCAGGACTATTCCGGAGCTCCTCGTGATGTCTGTGATCTTATCCGAAACTCCGAATAACATTCAGTCACCAACATACATAACTCATATAAAACTACATTGTCAACAAACGTTACGCCTGCTGACCCTACGGTTCGAGAATGATGTAGACATGACCGAGACGCTTCTCCGGCCAATAACCAATAGCGGGACCTGGATGCCCATATTGGTTCCTACATATTCTACGAAGATCTTTATCGGCCGAACCTTTATGACAACATACATAGTTCCCTTTGTCTGTCGGTATGTTACTTGCCCGAGATTCGATCGTCGGTATCTCCATACCTAGTTCAATCCTGTTACGAGCAAGTCTCTTTACTCGTTCTGTAATGCATCATCCCGTAACTAACTCCTTAGTCATTTTGCTTGCAATCTTCTTGTGATGTTGTATTACCGAGAGGGCCCAGAGATACCCCTCTGTCACACGGAGTGACAAATCCCAGTCTCGATCCATGCCAACTCAACAGACACCTTCGAAGATACCTGTAGAGCACATTTATGATTACCACTTATGTTGTGACGTTTGATGGCACACAAGGCATTCCTCCGGAGTCCGGGAGTTGCATGCTCTCATGGCTGACAGACAAAACGCATGTTCATTTGGGTCGCCGCATTGGAGTCCCCCCTCCCACACACACACTTTTGTTACGTTGTTGGTTAAGTGGTCAAACCATACGCGGTGTTCACTGATGCAACATTCACGACCATAACCCGATATTCATAAGTCCGGTGACCGGTCTCAATTTTGGGGACGAGTCCAGTGACTGTAGGTGAATTTCACTTCCAACTAGGGTAATGGAGGTCCACTTTCAATATCCGCCTTTCGATGATCAATCACAAAACCATTGAGTATAGCACGAGATAATTACAAAAACAATGTATCAAAACGAGATGATTGCCATACAAATCAAGCTCCCTCAATTTGTGTGCATTTTTAAGATTTGCTTTTGAAATGCAAATGCACACATCCTTAGAAGTGTGAGAACATCCATACAAAACCACATCGGAATCAACTTGAATTCATATTCCTCCACCGTTTTCTCCGGGTCAAACTCCTCCATGACCAGAAGCTCCTTATCAAACCACCACGGCCCTTCTTCCAGTGCATGCCTCCATCCTGCCGGCTGGCGGAACGTAAACAAGAAAACGTTGGCTTCTATCTCCTTACAGTCAACCCCCTTGACGGGGCACCAGATTCTTCCCAGAGTTTGTCCGACCACACTCGCATGTGTTGGTTTCTCAGAAAACAACTTCCCCACCGCCTGAGGTTCATCCGACGCCCAATCATAGGACTGCCCTTTTTCAGCCTCACCAATCTTCAAACCCCTCTTCTCTGCTACCGACAACTTCAGCCCTTTCATCAGACCTTCGACGTCTTCCATCTGTACACACCCCCAGCTCCAAAACCTACAAAACCCTAGGGACGGACCAAGTGGTGTACGACCGTGCTCCCTAGTACACGGAAGGCCTTTGGTGGATGGGATAGGTGGATGGTTGAGTGAGGTCCGATGGACGAGTTCAACGAGGGGCGGCGGATGGGGATGGAGTGGAGCAGCAACGATCTAGATCGGCAGTGCGCCAGGAACCCTAGCCTTGCCAGGATCGCCTCTCCGTGTGGACAGCGAGCATGGAATCTAGCTGCCCTCCTTCCCCAAAAACTCATAATTGGACAAGTACTCAACTTATTTGAGCACACAAGATCCTATTTTGAATATGCAGGACTCTCATGTGAGGTATCATCATCAACATCTTAACCAGGCAAGATAACACTTCTAATAAACCTTGGTGATTTATCATCATATCTCCAGATTATTTCCAACCTCAAGAAAGAAAAACATCTCTCTGGGAGTTGGATTATGATTGCTATCTCGATTTGAGAAAAAAAACGGTGAAAATCTTGTACATGAAACTTCTTCTCGCTCACTTTGAGCAAAAGAGTTAGATTCAGTTAATATTTCAGAAGAAGAGGAAAACTAAGGAAGTCAGTTTGTGATTGGTATCTCGATTTGACAATAACCAGGAGAATTTTGTCCTTGCTCACAAAAAACGTAAAAAAGAATTCCAACTCAATGGTATGCGGCTCGGACATTGCCAACTTTAGTGCGAGAGATGCTCACATTAAGCAAAAGGATCACAAAGCCGGTGATCTACGGGTGAATACAAACTCAAGTACATAGAAGTTGATATGGTCTCAAGTGATTCCTGATCGTCTAAGATCTGCTCACGTAGAAGTTGATATGGTCTCAAGTGTTCAAGAGATTGCGAAAATGAGCAAGAGCCTCTCCACAAAGAGTTTTTTCTAAAGGTCAATGAGGCATCCTCAGCATCGTCCACACCATCATCACACTCATCCTCCAACTTCTCACTAGGACTGTTTTGGATGAGAAGAGGCGGTTTAGGGATTCAAACTTTGGTATTACCTCTTTAGCCATGAGCATCGATGAGTGATTTGCATGTTCTCATTGGGGGAGTCAAAAAGGCCAGTGAAGGAGGAGGAGGGTATGGAGTGCACTACAATGGCGGTCGTACCCACATTCTCATCTTCATCGTATTTTGGGGACCGATGTCAATTTTGGGGACGAATCCAGTGACCGTAGGTGGATTTCACTTCCAACTAGGGTAATGGAGGCCCACTTTCAATCTCCGCCTTTTGATGATCGACCACAAAACCATCGAGTATAGCACGAGATAATTACGAAAACAATGTATCAAAACGAGATGATTGCCATACAAATCGAGCTCCCCCCATTTGTGTGCATTTTTTAAGATTTGCTTTCCAGACGCAAATGCACACATCCTTAGAAGTGTGAGAACATCCAAGTATATATATAACAAACATCACTAAGTGCATTATATGAGAACGTAGATAAGCATGGATATAATTAGAGAATACGCAAACACATGTTCCCACAGGCCTTCAGGTCTCCAGTCGAAATCCAGCTCATCATCCGAGTCCTGAAACTGAAATGCTTCCATGCTTTCAATGATAGCCGCTGCAGAAAGGAGAACGGGAGCCGTGTCAGCAAATGAACAATTTTTCGATCAATCGCGCTTATTTATACTACCTGAATAAGAATCTTATCTACCGGCAGATTCGACGAAGGAAATCTGCAATGGAACCTTGAATCTACGAGCAGTTTCTTGGCAGAAAACTGCAATGAGATGCCCATAAAATTGGCTAGAATGAAATGTAGTTTGCTGGAGCAGAAGAGAAGAGAAGAGCAGAGATGAGATGAGATGTCAGTACCGAGCCAATCGAACTCCTCTTCTGCCTCGGCGTGCTTGGACCGGCCCTCCGAGTTCATCAGCGTGTTGTAGGCGTGCTTGATCCTCAGGAACTTCGCCTGAGCATCCGCCTGCATTGAGCCAGGAGGTTGGTCAGCAAAATCTCCATTGGGGTAGCAGTACTGAAGCTTGTTCTGCTGCTGAATCATGTTGCTTGGATGGGAAGAGGAGGGGAGCACCGCACCTCCTTGCTGACGTCCGGGTGGTACTTGAGCGCGAGGCGCCGGTACGCGCGCTTGATCTCGGCGGGTGACGCCGACGGTGACACGCCGAGCACCTCGTGCGGGGACTCCCTCCTCCGCCCGCCTCCGCCGCCGGCGCCCGCGCGGACCCGCACGCTCGCCCGCCGCGTCGACCGGGGGGAGCAGGGGCCGGGGCCAGAGCGGAGGAGAGGGAGGCGAGGAGGCGCCGGACTCGGAGCCGACGTGAGCCGGCGCGAGGGAGGGAGGAGGAGACGCGGGGCGACGGCGGCCTGCGCCGACAGCGCCATTGCCAATGGGGTTGCGGGGCTCGCGTCCTCCGCCGTTCAGATCGACCGCCGCAGAGGATCCAACGGCCGCGCTACAAGGTGATCGTTTTTGTGCCAAAACCTTCCGTGACTACACTTTTTACTGCAAAAATTGTACTCCCTCCGTTCCTAAATGGAAGTCTTTTAAGAGATTGCACTATAGACTACATACAAAGCAAAATAAATGAATCTATACTGGAATGGTCGATCTAATCCTGGAATGGTTGATAAATACATCATCTATTGTGTAATAGAAATCAGCTGGGGAAAACCATACTAAGCTGTACATCATAGTATGTTTTAACCATTGTAAAAATCTGCATAGCAGTGAGATCTGTGGGCATGATTTTGAATGACATCCAAGCGCTAAGAGCAAAAGTTTAATCTCAAATGCAGAGTAGAGACTTTATGATCTGAAAGCACCATATTTGAAGCAATTTAGTTTGGTTTATGCTCTCTGTTCTGATGAATATAACACAGTGAAGTCAGTCCTGAATTTTAGTGTAAAGATAGAGCATAATAGAAAAATAAAAATTAGTCCCAAGAGGGTATTTGTCGGCCTGGGGTGTATGTTTATCCCTTTCATGGGAAAATGATTAGATCAGAGGAACAGTGCTAAAAATCTGCTGCACTGGATAAAAACTGGGTGCTTTTGATTCCATATGTTTGGCAACCTATAGGTGTTGAGAATAATAATCTTGTCTACATGGTGAGGATCGGAGCTGCCGCTCCCGGCAGGACGCCTTGTCCTGGTCGCACGAGCGCCCTTGAGAAAGCAATAAGTGGTTTCACAGAGAATCCTTGGGAGAATGTGATTATGCCTGCAATGGGTACACTGATGGAAAACTATTTCTTGTACTGCATGGCTTTATACATTGTCATACCTAGCCTGCGAGTTTTATGGGTAGGTATGTCTTTGAGAACAATAATATCATCATAGTTCTGTCCATGCATATTTATTGTTCATTCTTCTGAAATTATGTGGACAATATCAGCGTTTTTATTACTTTACCATCATATCTCATTATTTGATAGTCCACACTGTGTTCACTGCTCTTATATCATGGACAGATTATCTAAGAATTGAAAAGTGATTTTCTTTTCACAGAATGTATGTTACTGTTGCACATTCTTTATTCACTTCATGAAGTTGCAGTATGAATACCAATTGATAGTGATAATACTCGTACTTTTGAAAAATCGTGGTTGGGTAAGGAGGGATGGTACTTTCTTGATTGTACGGTGCCGTTCAGTTATCAGTAGTCCAGCATGACATCATTTGTTAAGCATGAAAGGCATGAATCAATTCTTCTTCGGGATTCTGGTTTTGTTGACTTAAGTTGGTATTGTTAGGAGCCAGAGCGGTTAAATTCAGGAATCGTGATCGTTAATTATGTAGTCTTAATTGTGATTTACCCTGTAATTAGAGTGCTAATTCTACATCTCTATGCCTTATTTAAGTATTGGTATTTGGTAGATGAGCAGGATAGGCAAGGTTAATGAAAAAGGAAGTTTCTTTGCAAGACAATGGTGTGGCAAATGATAGAAATATTCAAGTCTGACGGGGAAGTTGATTTGCAGGACTCTAGAATTAGCTAAGCTCTGGCATTCTGTTATATCTTTAATTTTGTTTAAGAGATGTTTTGCTGTTTGCACATGATGCATAGTAAAATGCTTTCTAAATTCTGTGTCAGTTTGAGATATTTTGAAACTGTACTGATCTATTGTTTGTTAGCCATGAAACACTTGTGAATAGAATTTTGCCCAAAAACTTATAAAAACCCTGGTTGGATCGGAAGTCTTGTTCTGCTGCACCCAGGAAGAAGAGTAAATTTAGAATAAAAAATAGGAACAAATAAATCTGGTTTTTTTTATTGGATTCTATATATACAATTGTCCAAATTCTTCTGAAGCATCCAGATACCAGTGCCAAACCAAACATCGGAATGTGGTTTGACTTGATGGCTGATTGCTGTTGCATTTTGCTCACCTTGTCATTGGATGTAGGAATTTGTGGGATGGAAACTTTGAGATCATTACGAACTTTGTCAGGATGCCCGTTTTGTAATGGGATTTGATTGGATAATATGATCTCGGTTTGTTCTTTTGCACATTGTCCTGTTTCAGTTTTGGGTTACTAATGTGTGTTGAGTTGCTGCATTTTGATCAGATTGTATGGTAATGCTATGTTTTTTTTTACATTCAGAATATTTCGCTTACTAACGAGGTAGCTGCTGCTGGAGATTTTTCCTTGTGCTTCGGCATTTGGGAGTTACTGAATCACTGAACTGAACAGTTTGTCTGTAAACTCAAACAGGTGGGGGAAACCGTGCGCAAGCAGCAGCGGGGGTGGAAGTCATGCAATGGCTCTCATCATCAGTTACGATCTGAGCCGGGACGCTGCAGATGTGGGCCATGGGATGTGAAAATGAAGAGATACGATGCTATATACAAACTGAAATACTGCAGGAAGCTCGAATCTTTAAGGGAACGAATTGATTGGATAACGAGAGCAGGTGTGCTCCAGCTCAGAATAGCACTTTCGGTAAAATGTGGCACAACTTTGGCAATATGGCATAAAAGTTGAGAATTTTTCCAAAAGAGAATAAAATTTGTCATAAAGCTGAAACCAAGGAGCAAAAAGAGGAATTAACACTTTCTTAAACTTGCTACAAATTCATATCCAATAAAAGGTGTTGCCCACACATGTGTGTGAGTCGTTGTGCTAGTAGTAATACAGGGTATGGTAAAAAAAAACGTCTTGAAAAAATTGTACCCCACATAGATGTGTTCCGATCAGTATATGGGCCGTCTGCATGCGTTGCAAAGTTCCCAAGGTCTTGGGCTGTCGCACCCTACGGATCATCATCGGATGGTGTGGATCAAATTGCTTGAAGTTGAAGATATTCGATTTCATGTATTCAATCAGAATAGCAACGATGGTTGTGATCTCTCCGCCGTTGCTGAGTTGTCTGGCATGGGAATCTGGTGTGCACCTGTAGCTCGTGTAGCACAGCATCTGCATCCACACCTCGGAGATGAGGTCCAGCATGCAAGGACCCATAGCAGGTGTCTCTGACGCCATGCCTATCAGCTTCGCGCTAAGTCGAGATGCTCTGTCAAATGTTAAATTCTCTTGCAATGTTTCAGTAGTCTCATCAGGCGAATGGCTATCCATTGTTGATTTAGCTTGCAATGTCTGAGCAGTCTCAGGACTATTGAGCTCTTCCCCGCGCTGCCGTATTAATGCGACCAGCTCTTCTGCTGAGTTATACTTGAGATTATTGATCACCTTGTTGCACAATTCAATATACCTCTGTCGACTAGCATTGTTGGGCAGCATGTGCGGACGTGCGGCAAGCAGGAAAACCATGTAGTTGGAGAGCACCTCGACCGTCTTAAAAAGATCTGGCCTGGGCGAGTATCTCACATCGTGCCAGCTGAGGTACACACGAGGATGCTCTCATCCAGCTCGATGTCCACGTTCCAGCTGAGCAGTTCCTCTTGCGATATACCCATCCTCTTCAGCGCCGCCTGGCCCCGTGAGTTCTGGATGTGATCTGGGCTCTCTGTGCTGACGCCCACACTTTGCAACATTTGTTCCCGAAGCAACTCGCTGAAATCTGCCGGGACTGGAATGGACGAAGTGTAAACCAGCATGTTCCACAAGTCCTCGCGTCCCATCCACCTCACGATTTTGCTGCTCCGACTGTCCCTGCTCTTTGTGCACATGTGGATAAGGTTGTGCTGCCCCATGGAGCCCGACCAATACCTTATTGGCACTCCTGCCTTTGACATTGCATAGTAACAGAGATTACGGGGCAAGGTAACCACAATCCGAAGATACATAAAAAGAACCTCCATATTCCCTATAGAAATACCCATTTTGAAGATGCCCGCTTGTGCCCAGCTGGAGAACATGGCTCGTAGCAATGATGTGACCTCCAGGACGACGGCGCCAGCCAGCAAAACATAGGTGACAGCGACATGTACTCTGTTGTACTCGTTGTCATCATCTTCTTCACTGAATCGACGGAACAACAGGAAAGCGGTGATAGTGGCCAATGGCGACATGACACGGATGCAGAGCCCGCACCAAGTGTAGATCACCGGGGCCTTGCTGTAGAAGACCTCGTACATGATGGAGAGCTGCACCTCGGCCATCTTGCATAATGAACTCCACTCACGATCCTCCAACCCCACTGCATATGCTACAATAGGTAACGGTCCCTTCAACAAATGCATTGGGAAACATACTAGCAGGTGAGCTGACATCACTCTGTAACTGTGGCCTGGAACCATGATAGATATCCCGCGCTGTAGCACACCCACCGTGCCAAAACTCTGATAATTCTTGCCCGATAGATGACTGCTGCTACCACACTTGAGTGCCCATACTCTCTCTCCGTACTTGGTAACACCAACCGCAAACATGAGGATGGCAGACCGACGGAGCAAGCTCGTGTGAGCCACGACAGAGGACTCGTAAAGGACATAGCCAGCTGCCAGTACCTGCACAACAAAAGTCTGCAGGTGTCGCATCCAAAGCCGGTTCGATGGAGTAGGCGGTGATGTTGTCCTGGCCGCCAAGATGCAGCAGCAGGAAAGGCGCCCAGAACGCCATCAGCTGGCGCTCAGGCAAATTCCTGCTGCTGGTCACAGACATTTTTTTTTTAAAAGGAGGATGACCCCCGGCCTCTGCATCTGGGCGATGCATACGGCCACTTTATTAATTATTCTCACAAGACCTTACAAAGACATACAACAGCAAGACTAAAGCCACTTTCTCAACAACAACTGTCGCTACACCTATCCAATCGATGAAGGGGCGCTGATAGTCTGGGCCTAAAACCAAACAGACATCGCAGCCAAAACCTAAACATCTAAGACCTGAGGTCCCAACCAGGACGCCTGCCGGGTATAAGGTACCTACCAGTCCGGCTCACTCCTCAACCAGGAGCCTGCCGGGTATGAGGCCGCCGCAGCCACCTGCCACCAAACCATCTTCAGAGCTGTACTGTTGCATCTACCTTGCACGGTCTAGCTACCATCGACGCCACCATGACGCCAGACAGCTCCACCGCTCTGCGCTCGTCCATCCCGACGCGGACACTCTGAAAGATCTGTCGTGCGTAGCACCTGCCGACTAGGCATGACACAGCGTAGCACCTGTCGGTCAGGTATGACTTGACATCTCTTACCAGACGCATCTGACGCGGTTAGAACGCCGCTCCTCCTGCCAACCACCACACCATTGCCGCTGCTGGAACTGACACACGAAGCCGTTCACCCATAGCAACTCCCCCGAACGCCCAAGCCTCCCAAGACGGCGCCTCCATGGAGGTTACGACGCAAAGGGCGCCGCCGCCGTCCAATCCAAGACGGATTTTGGACTTTCGTCCGGGAACGGAACGGAGGTGGATAGGAGGGACCTCGACTTCGCCATCAAGATGGGTAACGACGTCAAAGCCGTCGCCGATGCCGGGCCGAGCTAGCCGACCAAAGTTTCCTCCGGTCCTCTTCCTGTCCAACCAATCTCCATCTGCTTTGGATCTGGCAGCAGCCAAAACCCGAAAACTCCAGAGAGAGAAGCACCATAAGGCTCAACACCTCCGGCGTAGATCCACCCAGGCACCGGATCAAGGAAGACCCGGCCTGGCAGCGACGAAAGCCACCATCCTGCGCCGGCCGACGGCGATCAAGCACCGGATCACGGACCCGAGACCGACGGCGCACGCGACCACCAGATCCAGCGGCCGCACCACGCCGCGAGCACGAACCCCAACCGCCGGCGCGCAGTGCACGTCATGGCCAGGATCCATCTGCAGCGCCGCCGCACCCCGCAAAAATACAGCGCCTCCTCTCGATTGGCCGTCCCGCGCCAGCCCATTCGGGGGAAGGGGAAGGGAGCCCCACCGCCGCCCCTGCCGGCCTGGCTTCGCCCGGCGGCGCTACTGGCGGCGGCGAGGATGGAGGAGATGCGGGAGAGTCCGGGCGCCGGCGGCTAGGGTTTCCCCCTGGTCGCCCACGGGGGCAACCCGAGGGGTACGCGATATCCTTCCATCAAACGATGGCTCACAGACATGTGGCCCAAAACGTATATCGCCGTCGTGTCGGCCAGCTGATAGGCTGACCAAACGATGGCTCTTAGCACGCCGGAGTCCTTGAACCGACGGATGTCCGCCGTGATGAGGAGAATGACCTGCAGTGCGAAGCTTAACAGCACCAACGCGTGGATACCCCATTCTTTCCAAAACACCACTAACTCATCTACTCCTCCGGCCATTAATTACCTACTATCAACTGGAACTGCAAAAAAAAAAAAAGAACAACAACCATGGCGATTAACTCCAAATCCAGATTACTCCAAGCTAGCGGCGCGTGGGGTATTACTCGGTTAAAGACAACAACAAGCTACTAATTGAACTTCTTATGCGCGCGAGATTAAGGTAAAACTAGGAGCACTAGGACTTACAGCGCGTATATAATCCTGTCAGGCGAGCGATGATCCACCGGCTGCAGCTACCAGGAGAGAAGAGAGTTGCATCGAGCAGAATAATTAGTTCTCAAATGCCGGATGACCATGCGACGCGAACAATGAATGAGAAGACCTGGCCGAGCTTCACGGCCAGATCCAGTCTTGCAAAATAATCAAGTCCACGGAGCTCGATAACTATCACATGGATCGAAAACTTTCCATGTTACTTGAGCATCTCTCACATGGCCAAGAATAGTTTTTATTTTACCCAGTATACAGAGAGACGGTGCTTCCAAATGATAAGTGTAACACATGTGGGACGAACCAATTCCGTCCAGACATTTTTTGATGGCAAATTTAGTTATTCGGGTATGACAACTTTAGTTGTAAAGCATGACAACTTTCTGAGCTCTGCCGAATTAGTTGTACGCAAACTACTAAGAGCATCTCTAACAGACCCCTTATATCGTGGACCCTTATAGTGCATTTACAGTCACGGAAAATATGCTTTGCAGGCTGACGCGGGTTGCGGCCGAACAGACCACGCATAGCGGAACTGTTTTTTCTTAGAAAAGAAGGATTACCTCCGGCATCTGCATCTGAGCGATGCGTGCAGCCATTTTATTAACTATTCTCAGAGACCTTGAAAAGCATTACATGAGTAAGCCTGAAGCCACCATCTTGGTGATGCATGTCGCTACTCATATCCCCTTGATGCATGGGTGCCGAATGTCCCAGCCTAATACCAAACAAACATCGCACCAAAACCTGACATCTAATGTCGGTTACCGGTAATGGGTCACACACCAGTCTGGCGCACTCACCGAGGCTACCGCAGCCGTCATCCACCTAACCATCTTCAGAGTAGGTACTGACGCAAAGACCTTGCCATGTCAGTTGTCGACGCCACCATCTTGGTGATGCCTGTCGCTACTCATATCCCCTTGATGCATGGGTGCCGAATGTCCGAGCCTAATACCAAACAAACATCGCACCAAAACCTAACATCTAATGTCAATTACCGGTAATGGGTCACACACCAGTCTGGCGCACTCATCGAGGCTACCGCAGCCGTCATCCATCTAACCATCTTCAGAGCAGGTACTGACGCAAGGACCTTGCCATGCCAGTTGTCGACGCCACCATGGCGCCAGACAGCGCCACCACCCTGCGCTCATCCATCCAGCTGCATCTGTCGTCGATATCCAGTTGCACCATGCCACCAATGCTCGCCGTCATCGACGCAGTAGAAACAACGCCGCACCTCCTGGCAACCTCCACACCGTCGCCGCTGCTGGAGCTACGCGGAGTCCATCACCCACAACATCTCTCCGCCGAACAACAGAACCTCCCAAGACGGCGCCTCCATGGAGGGTACGATGCGAAGAACACTGTCGCTGCCCAATCCAGTCTGAATTTTGGACTTTCGTCCGAGAGTGGTTCAGAGGTGGATAGGAGAGACCTCGACATAGCCTCCACGTAGGGTGAAAGTGCAACTAATCCCTGGGTGGTTTTGGTAATTGTTAACAACATATAGTTCATTGAACTAATGCTCTTTCAAGATGATCATTTTGAAAAGTTCAATGATTGGCATGGCATGGACTAGAGATGTGGACCACCCAAAATGCAAAGGACATATATTGGCAACAAGCTCAAGACTCTACATTTTCATTTTAGTGATCCAAGATCACATTGAGTCCATAGGAAAGACAATACTATTAAAAGGGGATGAGGTGTTGCTTAATGGCTCACTTGCTCAAAATGCTTAGTGATATGCTCCAAAACCCTCAACCACTTTCTCATTTCCACATATGTCCTAAACCTAAAAGTCAAATTTGGCCCCACCGATTTGATCTATCCGGCGCCACCGAGTTTCATTTGACATAGCCACTGCCACAAACCCTAGTTACTTCGGTCTCACCGATAGGGATCTCGGTCTCACTGAGATGGGATTGCAAACTCTCAGTTTCCTTTTTGTAACATTTCGGTCTCACCGAAATGAGCAAATCGGTCCCACCGAGTCTGCATTGCAAACTCCCTGTTTCCTTTTCGTAACATTTCGGTCCCACCGAAGTGAGCGAATTGGTCCCACCGAGTTTGCCTGACCAACCCTCTGTGCACCTATTGCTGAAATCTGTCCCATCGAGTTTATGCGATCGGTCACATCGAGATTACGTTATGCCCAAACCCTAGCATGCCGGTCTCACCAGGATGACTATATCGGTCCCACCGAAAACTCTAATGTTCATATTTTTACCTGGATCGGTCTGACCGAGTTTGCTGATTCGGTCCCACCGAGTTTGGGAATCTGTGTATAACTATTAGATTTTGTGTGGAGGCTATATATACCCCTCCACCCATTCCTCATTGTAGAGGAGAGCCATCAGAACATACCTACACTTCTACTACTCATTTTGTGAGGGAGAACCACCTACTCATGTGTTGAGACCAAGATATTCCAATCCTACCATATGAATCTTGATCTCTAGCCTTTCCCAAGTTGCTTTCCACCCAAATCATCTTTCCACCATAGCCAGATCTTTGAGGGAGAGTTGAGTGTTTGGGAGACTATCATTTGAAGCACAAGAGCAAGGAGTTCATCAACAACACACCATCTATTATCTTTTGGAGAGTGGTGTCTCCTAGATTGGTTAGGTGTCACTTGGGAGCCTCCGTCAAGATTGTGGAGTTGAACCAAGGAGTTTGTAAGGGCAAGGAGATCGCCTACTTCGTGAAGATCTACCCTAGTGAGGCAAGTCCTTCGTAGGCGATGACCATGATGGGATAGAGAAGGTTGCTTCTTCGTGGAACCTTCGTGGGTGGAGCCCTCCGTGGATTGGCGCAGCCGTTACCCTCCATGGGTTGAAGTCTCCATCAATGTAGATGTACGATAGCACCACCTATTGGAACCATGCCAAAAATCTCTGTGTCAACATTGCGTTTGCTCCCTCCAAACTCCTCCCATTTACTTTCTTGCAAGTTGCATGCTTTACTTTCCGCTGCCTATATACTCTTTGCATGCTTGCTTGAATTGTATTGAGATTGCTTGACTTGTGATAAGTTGCTAAAAAATGCCAAGAACTAAAATTGGGAAAAGGACAAGTTTTTATTTGGCCAAGAAGTCTAATCACCCCCGTCTAGACATACTTTCGATCCTACAAGTGTTATCAGAGCTTTGGTCTCCATTTTCCTTGATTTCCATAGCTTTGGTGATCATAGCCTTGGTTTCACAACCTAGGAGAGTATGGCGTCTAGCAAGGGAAATTACCACCGTAGAGGTCCTTACTTTGATGGCACTAATTTTGCTAGTTGGAAACATAAGATGAAAATGCATATTCTTGGACATAACCCCGCTGAGGGAGTCCTGGATTAAGCGGTCCTCGGGCAGCCGTACTATATACTTGGGCCGGACTGTTGGGTTATGAAGATAGAAGATAGAAGACTTCGTCCTGTGTCCGGATGGGACTCTCCTTTGCGTGGAAAGCAAGCTTGGTGATTCGTATGCAAAGATTCCTTTCTCTATAACCGACTCTATGTAACCCTAGCCCCCCCCCCCCGGTGTCTATATAATCCGAAGGGTTTAGTCCGTAGGACGACAACAATCATAATCATAGGCTAGCTTCTAGGGTTTAGCCTCTACGATCTCGTGGTAGATCAACTCTTGTAATACCCATATCATCAAGATCAATCAAGTAGGAAGTAGGGTATTCTCTCCATCGAGAGGGCCCGAACCTAGCTAAACATTGTGTCCCCCGCCTCCTGCTACCATTAGCCTAAGACGCATAGTTCGGGACCCCCTACCCGAGATCCGCCGGTTTTGACACCGACATTGGTGCTTTCATTGAGAGTTCCACTGCATCGTCATCATAAGGCTTGGCCCCTTCAATCATCTACAACAACGTAGTCTAGGGTGAGATTTTTCTCCCCGGACAGATTTTTGTATTCGGCGGATTCGCACTGCGGGCCAACTCGCTTGGCCATCTGGAACAGACCGAGGTTCGCCCCTGGCCATCAGGTCAGGTTTGGAGGCTTGAACTACACCGCCGACATCCGCGGAGACTTGATCTTCGACAGATTCGAGCCCATGACAGCTGCACCCTGCCGCCATGATGAACATGTCCTAAATCTGTCATCGGACTATGCTTAGGAGACATCACCTATAATCGCTCCGGCCCTAGATCCATAGCAGAACGCGCCATCCGAGGACGGGAAACTCAACCCCGCCACGGAAACCGCAGACTCAACCGCGTTAGAGCCTAACACAGGTCCGACCTCCAACGAGGCCTGTGTCATCGGAACTGTCGGTGTCAAAACCGGCGGATCTCGGGTAGGGGGTCCCGAACTGTGCGTCTAGGAGGATGGTAACAGGAGACAAGGGACACGATGTTTTACTCAGGTTCGGGCCCTCTTGATGGAGGTAAAACCCTACGTCCTGCTTGATTGATATTGATGATGTGGGTATTACAAGAGTAGATCTACCACGAGATCAAGGAGGCTAAACCCTAGAAGCTAGCCTATGGTATGATTGTTGTTCGTCCTACGGACTAAAACCATCCGGTTTATATAGACACCGGAGAGGGCTAGGGTTACACAGAGTTGGTTACAATGGTAGGAGATCTACATATCCGTATCGCCAAGCTTGCCTTCCACACCAAGGAAAGTCCCATCCGGACACGGGACTAAGTCTTCAATCTTGTATCTTCATAGTCTTGGTGTCCGGCCGATGATGGTAGTTCAGCTATTCGGACACCCCCTAGTCCAGGACTCCCTCAGTAGCCCCTGAACCAGGCTTCAATGACGACGAGTTCGGCGCGCACATTGTCTTCGGCATTGCAAGGCGGGTTCCTCCTTCAAATAATTTAGAGAAGATTGTGAACACCAGGATAGTGTCCGGCTCTGCAAAATAAATTCCACATACCACCGTAGAGAGAATAATATTTACACAAGTTCAATCTGCTGACGTATTTTGTGGCATGACGTCACACCACAACCAAGCCTTTACTCGAATCGTTTTTATTATACCACCTCCGTGTGTTTAGCGAAGCGGTTTCCTTGGCACGTCTTGTCAAAGCAGAGATCGTGTTCCCCTTATTCCGGGATTCTCATCAATACGGACGTGGGTAACCCAACCGCGCCCATTGCCACGCCCCCTCCATCGAAGGCGGGTCCCAAACGGTCAAGGGGACGGCTCTTGGTATTCTCCCTCTTTATAATGAGACCAAGGCCCGTTCTTTTTCTTCAATCCTCAATCGAATTCGCCCCTCGCCCCGAGTTCCAACACCCAGAGCTCCAGATTCGGGTACTTTCGACCTTCGACAATGTCCGGCTCCGATCTACGAGGCCGGTGGATGCCCTCCTCCGTTACGGAAGAGGACGTGCTAAAGCTGAGAGATGCGAGGTACTTAACCTACGAGATTTCGCATAGGTTGCCTGCCCAAGGGCAAGTTATTCCTACTCCCGAGCCCAGCGAGAGTGTCGTGTTCGTGTCTCACCTCCGTCGGGGTTTAGGTTTCTCGATGGATCCCTTCGTGAGGGGGCTCATGTTTTACTATGGGCTGGAATTCCATGATTTGGCTCCGGAGTCCATCCTCCACATCTCCTCATTCATTGTTGTCTGCGAAGCCTTCCTCCGCACTACCCCTCACTTCGGCTTGTGGCTCAAAACCTTCAACGTGGAGCTGAAGATGATTGAGGGGCGTCAGGCGGAGTGCGTCGGGGCGGTTATAAGCAAGAGGGCCGATGCTCCATGGCCCGAGGGCTCTTTTCAGGAGGAGCTCGACTTGTGGCAACAAGAGTGGTTCTATATCACCGCTCCCAGGGGCAGCAGACAGAGGCCGCCGCCCGCCTTTTGCTCGGGCCCTTCATAACGGCTGACGTCATGGGTCAACAAAGGGCTTGACTGGGGGCCGTCCAAAGACGTACCCCTGTTGCAGGGCCGGATTCGAGACCTCCAAGAAAGGGAGATCAATCTGGTCGTAGTGGCACAGGTTATGCTAATTCGGCGCCTTCTGCCCTGCAAACGTCGCCCCCTCCGCCTGTGGGAATTTAATCCGGAGGGACCACGAGCTCTCCAACACTTCATGGGTTTGACACCCGTGGAGATGTACAAACTGTTCTTCGGATCACAAGAGATGCGTCCGGACTTGACCGAGGACGCTGGCCTAAGCTGCAATCACCCGGATACTCAAGTAAGTAGCCCTGTGTCTGGACACATTGTCCATTTATTTATCATGGGTTTGCCTTTTAACCAGCTATCCCTTGGACAGGAGTGGATAGCGCAAGCAAAACTGATATGGTGTCCGGCCCCCCTCCCTGAGACCACGCCGGATCCCGTGTTAATCAAAATGTTGGAGGTTGCACCTTCGGAGGAGGGCGAAGGGGGGCACAGGGAAACTACCACCTCTGCCAAGGAGGCTTTCAGTACGGGGGGAATCGAGAATCCCTCCCTCCAGGGGGAGAAGAGGATCGCTTCCGAAGACCCGGAGGCCAAGGCCTCAAAGCGGGGAAAGAAATCTGCACCGAAAGGTCCTGTGCCGGGAAGAGCCCCGGCCGCACAGTCTCCCCAAAGGAATCAGCCCTCCAGCGAGCCATAAGTAAAAAAGGGGAATTTTTTAATAGGGGACACCCCTACTTCATTTTTAAGGGTAACCGAAGCTTTCACCTTGTAGTTCGGATCTCATCCCTTCTCAGCAGAGCTCATCTTCGGGGGACGTTCGTCCGGAGATGATGGAGAGCGAAACGCCTCCATCTGCCGCCCCGTCGGGCGGGGCGGACGACCCTGAGGTGTCATCACGGAGGGTCTCCCCGAGTCCGGCGGGGCCGAGGAGTTCGGCACCCACTGGAGTACGGCCGGTGGAGCTGCAGGATTTGCTCGAGAGGGCGTCTATCTCATAAGATCACCGCACATTAATGAGTATGGTGATTGAAAGGATCTCATCCGCCGAGAGCGGGTTGCATGAGGCTGTCGGAAGTTTGCTGACGGGGTTTGAGGTACGCAAAAAATGACATACCTTTTGACAGTTTTGCACATGGAGTGCGCCCTATATAGATAGTAGCCCCTGAGACTTGGTATGCTGTCGAAAGCAACAGCGTGCCGAGGATCATAATCTCAGTTATAGAATGTCGCCTTTCCTATGCAGGTGGCGGAATGTTTGGTGGCCAGCCGGACTGATGGAGTTGCCGAGCTGAAGCGACAACTCAATGTTGCGGATGCGGACATCGCGCTGGTCAATAAACGACTTAACGAGTCACAAGGTAGGTGGTTGCTCCGTGGTCACCTAGTAAGGGAGCTGATGCCCGTTCCTTACAATTTGTATGCTTGATGCAGATGGTCCCGCTGCTGTGGAAGACCTTTGAGCAGAGCTTGTCGAGCCAAGGAGCAAGCCAGGAAAAGTGATGCGGCTGCCTCGAAGGCAGCGGAAGAGCTAAAAGCCGAAAAGGCTGCTCACTACCGAAGCAGGGAGGAGATGGACGGAATGGCCGTGAAATTAAAATATGCTACCGACCACTATGAGGTTCTTGAAAGAGAACGCCGAGCGGAGCAAGAGGACCTGAAGAAGGCCGCCGCCGAAGCCAAGGATGCCCGTAGTGCGATGCGGGCTATGAAGGAGGAACTGCGTCAGGCCGGAGACATTGCGGCTGGAAAGCCTTTTCTGCTGTGTAGGAAGTTCACGGATCCGAAGTATGCTCAGTTGGGCCAATTGTGTGGTCGGAGGATCCTTATCTGGATTTGGCGGCGAGTGCGGCGGACGCAGTCGTGCACTTCCGAAGCCAGAAGGATCACGAAATGGAAGAGCTTTTCTGGTCTCAATTCCATAGTCCGGAGCATCCACTTCCGTTGACTGATCGGTTGGCGGAGTGGGCTGAGCTGAATAGATTGTCCGGACTTGCCATGACGGATGTGATGGCTCATTTGTGGCCAAAAAGGCCCAAGCCGGAGAGTTATTTTGGCTTGTTGCAACAATTCCTTGGGGCGGTGCCGCGTATCGAGGTGATGAAGCGGTCTTCATGCATAGAGGGTGCACGGATGGTTCTCGCCCGTGTTAAGACATACTGGGCGGAGATGGATGCCACCGATGTTGCATCCCGGGGTTCGGACAAAAGCCGATTACCCGCCGAGCACTATTTTGAGGAAGTCCTGCAGGGCGCTCGTGTAATAGAGTCGCAGTGCTCGAAAGATGTTATGTTCAAATGACATGTACGATTTGTGAGATCATGTTTATAATGTAATGGCTTTTTATACTTGTGCGTTCAAGTATTGAACTATCTCCTATGCGGCCGTATACGTATGTATAACCTGAAAGATGGCAGTCTTTGGCTTCAGCCCCCACGCACATGGTGCGGGGGTGTTTGCAAAAAAAGCGCTTTTTCACACTTAATCCAACGTCTTGGTCCTTTGAAGGAGGTGATAGCATAGCAAACTAGGCAACCGGACTATAATGCTTTATCACTTTCACTTAGCCATAGGAGCTCGATGGTGGGGCTACTATATAGCTCCTAGAGGCACCGCGCTCTCCGAACTCGGGGTGCGTATGTGCCTGACCGGAAAGCGGTCCTTCGTCAAAGCGGAGGAATTCTAAACATTCCAGTAGTCGATCGAGTGGTTGACCAGTCTCTTGCTATATCATGACAGTCAGTTTTCGGCTTTCTCTACTGAGGTGCTCGCCCGGCCGAACCGGGGCACAATCGCAGTAGTTCTCTTGGTGCCGCGTTAGCCGATGGAGCGGAACGTAAGGCAGCAAAACACAGGAGCCGGGCAAACCCAACATTTGACCAAAGACATGATTCGAAGCTGATGCATATAAGGCCTAACTCGAGACGTCGAACACTCCGTGAGGTATTCGGTCTTTATGATACCGGGCAGAACAATGCCCTAAGCCCCTAGTGTCCAGGTACGGGCGAGAACTTCTAACGCGGCCGATGCCAAAACGCCAGCCTCCTCCTCGGTTATGGTAGGAAACCAGGGGATGTGTATCAACAAGAGACAGTAAGAAAGGTTTACGCAGGGTCTTAATCTGAAAAGAATCGTTGCAACGGGTCCCTGCTGCACGTCTGCGCCTGTGTCTCCGTTGTGCTGTATCCTGGACGGGTGTAGCACATGCTTCATCTATGAAAGAGAAGAACTTAGTTTGGAAAAAATATCGTGCAAAAGATGTATTAAAAATAAAGTATGATTTGGAAGATGAATAAAGTTGAGCTTTATTGGCTCTCATTGTTTATACGTGCAACCCCTTGTAAAGAGGTATGCGGCTGGGAAACCCCTTGTTTATTTATGCCGGACTCGCCTAACCGTGTCCGAGGTCTGAATGACCTGTTTTTAGGGGCTTTGACCAGCAAGGTCGGATTAGTGTGTGGCTGTCAAGGCAGTCTCATGTTTTCCGTGGTCGAGGAACACTCAGAGTTACCCTTTAATGAGATTATGCCGCGTGGACCGGGCATTTTAAGCGTAAGAGACGCATAATGCGGTATTGCGTTAAAGCGGGCGAAAGCTTCACGTCCCAGTAGTGCTTGATGGCTACTTTTGAATGGAGCGATATGGAAAATGAGCTTTTCGCGACGGAGGTTATCGGATGAACCGAACACGACCTCTAGTAGTACAGAGCCTGTACAATTTGCGTAAAGGCCAGGCGTCACTCCTTTGAAGGAAGTGCTGTTACGGTGAATTTTGGTAGGGTCTATCCCCATTCTGCGGATGGTGTCCTGGTATAGCAGGTTTATATCGCTGCCGCCATCCATTAGGACTTGTGTGAATTGTAGTCCGTCGATTATGGGATCCAATACCAAAGCAGTCCCTTCTGCGTTTCGAACACTTATGGAGTAACCCTGATGGTCGAAAGTGATTGGTTTAAACATCCAATTTCGGGATTCTGCTGGGGTGGAACATGCGGCGCGTGTTTTAGCAGGTGCCGCACTATTTTTCCTTATTATCACATGAACTGAGTTCACTGTTTTGACTTCTAGTGGGAAAGTCTTCTGTTTTCCGGCGTGTTGCTTGTGGGGTTCGTCGTCTTCGCTTGGTGTGTCGAGCCCCTTGTGTTCGGCGTTAAGTCGGCCGGACTGCTTGAAGACCCAACAATCTCTGTGGGTATGGTTTGCAGGCTTCCCGGGGGTACTATGGATTTGACATATCCTATCCAGGATTTTGTTTAGGTTGGATAGCTCATCACTGTTGTCCTTAAGAGGCAGTGTTTTATTATTCGGTCGAGAGCTTTTGAACCCGGCGTTGACCGCCGTGCTATTTGGGCCTTTTTCCTTATTCCGGCGCTGATCTTTTCTGCGTCGTGATTTTCCATTTCCATCCCTGACCTCGGATGTACTCGGGTCGCTGGTGCTGCATCTTGCCAGCCAACTATCTTCCCCCGCGCAAAAGCGGGTCATGAGGCTTGTTAGCGTGGCCATTGTTCTTGGTTTTTCCTGGCCGAGGTGTCTGGCGAGTCATTCGTCTCGGACGTTATGCTTAAAGGCTGCTAAGGCTTCAGCGTCCGGACAGTCGACTATTTGGTTCTTTTTGGTGAGGAACCTGTTCCAAAATTTGTGTGCTGACTCTCCGGGCTGTTGAGTTATGTGACTTAAATCGTCTGCATCCGGAGGACGGACATAAGTCCCCTGAAAATTTGCTCGAAATGCATCCTCGAGCTCTTCCCAACTTCCAATGGTATTTTTTGGGAGGCTTTTGAGCCAATGCCGAGCTGGCCCTTTGAGCTTGAGGGGTAGGTATTTTATGGCATGGAGATCATCTCCTTTGGCCATATGTATGTGTAGGATATAATCCTCAATCCAAACTCCGGGGACTGTTGTTCCGTCATATGCCTCTATGTTTACGGGTTTGAATCCCGCTGGAAATTCATGATCTAGTACCTCATCGGTGAAACATAGTGGGTGTGCGGCGCCCCTGTATTTAGGTGTGCCGTTGTCTTCAAACACTTGGCGGGTTGTGTTTCTCCCTGGAGTCTTCTTTTTTGGCCCATAGATGGACCTGACCGGGCCATCCTTTTTGCGAGGATTCTTATGTGGATCGTGTGCCGGCTTGTGTGCGGCGCCGCTTGCCGCTCTTAGCCTGTCATCTGGTCATCTATCCGGCCAGGCGGCCTCTTTCTTTTTTGACTGTGGGGGCTCTACGACCTCCTCGTCAAATTCGGTCAACAGCTTGCGCTTCGGGTAGCTCTTTGCCTGGTGGCTATCGCCGCGTTTATCTGCGGTATTGAGTACTTTGCTCCATCTCATTCTGAGTGCGTCCTCCGCTGTTTTGAGATTCCGCTTTTGCTTCTTCAAACTTCTTGCAGTGGCGACGAGCCTTTTGTGAAGGTTCTTATGCTCCGGTGATGTGTCCGGCGTGAGATCGTCTGGACTGTTGTTTTCGCCGGGGATGGGTTGCTTGTCCAATTCATCCTGTTTGGATGGTTGCTTGGTGGCATGTTCATCGTCCACTGCTTCGCCCTGCTCTAAGGCTGGGTCAGTATGGGTGCCGTTGTTATCGAGGCGGGACTTTGGGCGGCGCTTGCGTCGCTGTTTTGGTTGTTTGTCGGGGGAGTTATCCTTCGCCATGTCCCGTTGTTCCTCGTTATCGCTTCCTTTTGGTGTATCCACCATGTATACGTGAGTTGAGGTGGCTTTCCAGTGCCCAGTAGGTGCTGGTCCTTGGTCGTCTCCGGCATCGTCATCCATACTGTCGATGTCTTCGGAGTCGAAGTCTAGCATGTCGGTTAGATCGTCGACAGTGGCTACTAAGTGGGTGGTGGGTGGGCCTTGGATTTCTTCATCGTCTGCATCCCAACCGTCCTGGCCGCAGTCCGGCCAGGTCTCTCCTGATAACGAGAGATACTTTAGCAAACTCAGGATGTCGCCGAAAGGTGAGTGTTGAAAGATGTCAGCAGCGGTGAACTCCATGATCGGCGCCCAATCGGATTCGATTGGAGGGGGCGCGGGAGGTTCGGAGTCCGGCGAGGAGTCCGGCACCTCGGAGTCACGAGCTTCACAAGGTATAAGGTCAGTATTCGGCTCCATCGCTGTAGAGGTTGTAGCCCCCGAGGCGGTGTCTAGCCACCCGTCCTCGATCTGCGCAGCCGGCTCCGAATTGAGGGTCGGAGCGGACTCGTGTGCGGCATCCAGGGCACTATCCGGCTGCAGAGCTAAATCATGCCCATCGTGACAGTGCGGCGCGCTCGGCTGTGGCTCGAATCCATCGAAGATCAAGTCTCCGCGGATGTCAGCCGTGAAGTTCAAACTTCCAAATCTGACCTGACGGCCAGGGGCGTAGCTTTCGATCTGCTCCAGATGGCCAAGCGAATTGGCCCGCAGTGCAAAGCCGCCGAATACGAAGATCTGTCCGGGGAGAAAAGTCTCACCCTGGACTGCGTCGTTGTTGATGATCGAAGAAGCCATCGAGCCTATTGGTGACGACACAGAGGAACTCTCAATGAAAGCACCAATGCCGGTGTCAAAACCGGCGGATCTCGGGTAGGGGGTCCCGAACTGTGCGTCTAGGCGGATGGTAACAGGAGACAAGGGACACGATGTTTTACCCAGGTTCGGGCCCTCTTGATGGAGGTAAAACCCTACGTCCTGCTTGATTGATATTGATGATGTGGGTATTACAAGAGTAGATCTAGCACGAGATCAAGGAGGCTAAACCCTAGAAGCTAGCCTATGGTATGATTGTTGTTCGTCCTACGGACTAAAACCATCCGGTTTATATAGACACCGGAGAGGGCTAGGGTTACACAGAGTCGGTTACAATGGTAGGAGATCTACATATCCGTATCGCCAAGCTTGCCTTCCACGCCAAGGAAAGTCCCGTCTGGACATGGGACGGAGTCTTCAATCTTGTATCTTCATAGTCTTGGAGTCCGACCGATGATGGTAGTTCGGCTATCCGGACACCCCCTAGTCCAGGACTCCCTCAGGAACCTCGGACTCATCTCCGACCATTGGCTCCGAACCGCGTGTATCCGCACCCATCGAATCTGACCGGGCGCTAATCTTAGAGTTTAGCTCCATGGACATCTTCCAACACTCATCCTTGGGCGATGTGTTAAACTCATTAAAGTCCCTCTCCTTGTCAGGAGATTCTTGGCTGAACTATGTCTGGCTCGAGTGGGAAGCGGACGACGAAGAGCTTCATTGCCCACCCACCACCACTTGATAGCCACTGTCGACGATTTGACCGACATCGTTGATTTCGACTCCGAGGACATCGACAGTATGGACGACGATGCCGGAGAAGAACAGGAACCACCGCCCATAGGGCGTTGGACAACCACCTCCTCATATGATATATACATGGTGGATACACCCAAGGAAGACAATGGCGATGAAAAAAGGATCCAGTTGAGGATAAACTTCCTGAGAAACAGTCTAAGCACCGACATCAGCGGCACCGCTCCAAATCACGCCATGGTAAAAATAGCGATACCGGCACAAGAGAGAATAGCACTCCGGACGATGCCGAAGACAACGAAAACCCCACCAAGCCAAGTTTCGAACAGGCTGAATGGGAAGACGGGCGAGTCAGCCCCGATGAACAGGTTGTGGAAGATGACTCGGAGGACAACAATTACATGCCCCTCTCTGAGGACAAGGTGAGCCTCGGCGACGAAGAATTTATCGTGTCTGAGGATCCCATTAAGCAGGAGCGTTTTAAGCGCCGCCTTATAGCCATGGCAAAAAGCCTAAAGAAGAAGAAGCAGCAGCTTCAAGCTGATCAAGATTTTCTCACTGATAGATGGACTGAGGTCTTGGCAGCCGAGGAATACGGTCTCGAACGCCCAACAAAAAGTTACCCGAAGCGCAAATTGCTACCTCAATTCGATGATGAGGCGCTAGAGCCAGTACTACCAGCTCATAATGCGACTGACCGACCATCGCTTGGCCGAGACAAAATGGCAACTCAGCTTGAACACCAGCCGGCACCATGTCTTCGAACAAATAGAAACACAGCAGCTCGGGGATACACACATGACCTACGGTATGACTTGGAAAACAAAGCAGGACAAACCAGATTGATCTATGGATCGCGGGGGTGCACCCCAATGCGCAACAACGGCCACCCAGCCGGATATGTCAAATACAAACCAGTCCGGGCTGAATACCGCAGGCCAGCTCCATCCGAGTTGCGTCGTGACATAGCCCGACATAGAGGCGCCGCCCACCCCCTATGCTTCACCGATGAAGTAATGGAACATGAATTCCCAGAAGGGTTCAAACCCGTAAACATTGAATCATATGATGGGACAACAGATCCTGCGGTATGGGTTGAGGACTTCCTTCTCCATATTCATATGGCCCGCGGAGATGATCTCCACGCCATCAAGTATCTCCCGCTAAAACTCAAAGGATCAGCTTGGCTTTGGTTGAACAGTCTGCCCGAAAACTCTATTGGCAGTTGGGAGAATCTGGAAAATGTATTTCTTGACAACTTCCAAGGTACTTATGTCCGACCTTCGATGCCGATGACTTAAGTCATATAATCCAACAGCCCGGAGAGTCAGGCAGGAAATTCTGGACTCGGTTCTTAACTTAAAAGAACCAGATCATTGACTGTCCGGATGCTGAAGCCCTAGCGGCCTTCAAGCATAACATCCATCACGAGTGGCTGGCCTGACACCTCGGCCAAGAGAAGCCGAAGTCCATGGCAGCCCTTACGACGCTTATGACCTGCTTTGTGCGGTGAAGATAGCTGGCTAGCTCATAGCAGCAGCACCTCAAGGAAACCTGGCACTTATGAAGCCAGCGATAGCAATGGCAAGCCCCGACGTAGTAGACACAAACGTCGAAATAATGGCGATAACGCCGAAGACACGACAATCAATGCGGGATTCAGTGGCTCCAAGTCCGGTCTGCGGAAGAAGCCATTTAAGAGAAACAATCCGGGCCCGTCCAGTTTGGACCGAATACTTGACCACCCATGTCAAATCCACGGAACCCCCGATAAACCAGCCAGTCATACCAACAGGGAATGTTGGGTCTTCAAACAGGCCGGCAAGTCAAACGCCGAAAGCAAAGAGAAGGGGTCGCAAAGTGATGACGATGACGAGGAGCCCCGGCCACCAAAGACAGGAGGACAAAAGAAGTTTCCTCCATAAGTCAAAACGGTGAATATGATATATGCCACCCATATCCCCAAGAGGGAGCGGAGACGCGCACTCAGGCACGCCTACACGATGGAGCCAGTCGCCCCAAAGTACAACCCATAGTCATCTTGTCCGATCACCTTTGATAGCAGGGACCATCCGACCAGTATCCGTCATGGAGCTTCAGCCGCATGTTGGAAATATGCCCTAGAGGCAATAATAAAATGGTTATTATTGTATTTCCTTGTTCATGATAATTGTCTATTGTTCATGCTATAATTGTATTAACTGGAAACCGTAATACATGTGTGAATACATAGACCACAACATTTCCCTAGTGAGCCTCTAGTTGACTAGCTCGTTCATCAATAGATGGTCATGGTTTCCTGACCATGGACATTGGATGTCACTGATAATGGGTTCACATCATTAGGAGAATGATGTGATGGACAAGACCCAATCCTAAGCATAGCACAAGATCGTGTAGTTCGTTTGCTAAAAGCTTTTCTAATGTCAAGTATCATTTCCTTAGACCATGAGATTGTGCAACTCCCGGATATCGAAGGAATGCTTTGGGTGTACCAAATGTCACAACATAACTGGGTGCTATAAAGGTACACTACAGGTATCTCCGAAAGTGTCTGTTGGGTTGGCACGAATCGAGACTAGGATTTGTCACTCCGTATGACGGAGAGGTATCTCTAGGCCCACTCAGTAATGCATCATCATAATGAGCTCAATGTGACTAAGTAGTTAGTCGTGGGATCATGCATTACGGAACGAGTAAAGTGACTTGCCGGTAACGAGATTGAACGAGGAATTAGGATATCGACATCGAATCTCGGGCAAGTAATGTACCGATTGACAAAGGGAATTGTATACGGGATTGATTGAATCCCCGACATCGTGGTTCATCCGATGATATCATCGTGGAACATGTGGGAGCCAACATGGGTATCCAGATCCCGCTATTGGTTATTGGCCAGAGAGCTATCTCGGTCATGTCTGCATGATTACCAAATCCGTAGGGTCTACACACTTAAGGTTCGGTGACGCTAGAGTTGTTATGGGAATTAGTGTGCAGTTACGAATGTTGTTCAGAGTCCTATATGAGATTCCGTACATCACAAGGAGTTCCAGAATGGTCCGGAGGTAAAGATTTATATATGGGAAGTCCTATGTGGCCACCGGAAAATGTTCGGGATTTTTCGGTATTGTACCGAGAAGGTTCTAGAAGGTTCTGGAGTGGGGCCCACCTGCATGGGGGGACCCACATGAACATAAGTAGTGGGGACAAGGCCCCACACCCCTGGTCAAGGTGCACCAAGATCCCCCCTTAGAAGGAATAAGATCATATCCTGAAGGGATAATATCAAGATCCCTAAAAGGGGGGATAACAATCAATGGGGAAGGAAATGATGGGATTTCTTTCCTCCCACCTTTGCCAACGCCCCAATAGACTAGGAGGGAAAGAAACCAGCCCCCTCCACCCCTATATATAGTGGGGAGGTGCATGGGAGCTTCACCCCTTGCCCCTGGCGCAGCCCTCCCCCTCTCCAACTCCACCTGCTCCCAAGTAATGCTTGGTGAAGCCCTGCCGGAGAACTGCAAGCTCCACCACCACGCCGTCGTGCTGCCGAAGCTCTCCCTCAACTTCTCCTCTCCCCTTGCTAGATCAAGAAGGAGATACAACCTCGAGCTGTACATGTGTTGAACGCGGAGGCGCCGTCCGTTCGGTGTTATATCGGATCTTCCGCGATTTGAATCGCCACGAGTACGACTCCCTCATCCGCGTTCTAGTGACACTTCTGCTTAGCGATCTTCAAAGGTATGAAGATGCTCATCCTCTCCCTCTCTTGTTGCTAGAATCTCCATAGATTGATCTTGGAGATGCGTAGAAAATTTTGAATTATTGCTACGTTCCCCAACAATGGCATCATGAGCTAGGTCTATGTGTAGATTCTATGCACGAGTAGAACACAAAGTAGTTGTGGGCGATGATTTGTTCAATTTTCTTACCGTTACTAGTCTTATCTTGTTTCGGCGGCATTGTGGGATGAAGCGTCCCGGACCGACCTTACACGTACGCTTACGTGAGATAGGTTCCACCGACTGACATGCACTTGTTGCATAAAGGTGGCTAGCAGGTGCTAGTCTCTCCCACTTTATTCGGATCGGATTCGATGAAAAGGGTCCTTATGAAGGGTAAATAGCAATTGGCATATCACCATTGTAGCTTTTGTGTAGGTAAGAAACGTTCTTGCTAGAAACCCATAGCAGCCACGTAAAACATGCAACAACAATTAGAGGACGTCTAACTTGTTTTTGCAGGGTATGCTATGTGATGTGATATGGCCAAAAGAATGTGATGAATGATATGTGATGTATGAGATTGATCTTGTTCTTGTAATAGGAATCACGACTTGCATGTCGATGGGTATGACAACCGACAGGAGCCATAGGAGTTGTCTTAATTTATTGTATGACCTGCGTGTCATTGAAAACGCCATGTAATTACTTTACTTTATTGCTAACCGTTAGCCATAGTAGTAGAAGTAATAGTTGGCAAGACAACTTCATAAAGACATGATGATGGAGATCATGGTTTCATGCTGGTGACGAAGGTGATCATGACGTGCCTCAAAGATGGAGATCAAAGGCGCAAGATGATATTGGCCATATCATCTCACTTTATGATTTGCATGTGATGTTTGTCATGTTTACATCTTATTTTCTTAGAACGACGGTAGCATAAATAAGATGACCCCTCCCTAAAATTTCAAGAAAGTGTTCCCCCTAACTGTGTACCATTGTGAAAGTTCGTTGTTTCGAAGCACCACGTGATGATCTGGTGTGATAGATTCTAACATTCGAATACAACAGGTGTAAGCCAGATTTACACATGGAAAATACTTAGGTTGACTTGACGAGCCTAGCATGTACAGACATGGCCTCGGAACACAAGAGACCGAAAGGTCAAACATGAGTCGTATAGTAGATATGATTAAATGAAGATGTTCACCGATGATGACTAGTCCGTCTCACGTGATGATCGGACACGGCGTAGTTGACTCGGATCATGTATCACTTAGATGACTAGAGAGATGTCCATCAGAGTGGGAGTTCATTAAATTAGATGAACTTAATTATCATGAACATAGTCAAAAGGTCTTTGCAAATTATGTCATAACTTGTGCTTTAGTTCTAATGTTTTAGATATGTTCCTAGAGAAAATTTAGTTGAAAGTTGATAGTAGAAATTATGCGGACTAGGTCTGTAAACTGAGGATTGTCCTCGTTGCTATGCAGAAGGCTTATGTTCTTAATGCACCGCTCGGTGTGCTGAACCTCGAACGTCGTCTGTGGATGTTGTGAACATCTGACATACACATTTTGATGACTATGTGATAGTTCAGTAATGTCAAACGGTTTAGAACTGAGGCGCCGAAGACGATTTTGAAACATCGCGGAACATATGAGATGTTCAAAGGGCTGAAATTGGGATTTCAGGCTCGTGCCCACGTCAAGAGGTATGAGACGTCTGTCAAGTTTCTTAAGCCTGCAAACTAAGGGAGAAAAGCTCAATCGTTGAGCATGTGCTCAGATTGTCTGAGTACTACAACCACTTGAATCGAGTGGGAGTTAATCTTCCTTCAAAGATAGTGATGGTTCTCCAAAGTCACTGCCACCAAGCTACTAGAGCTTCGTGATGAACTATAACATATCAGGGATAGATATGATGATCCTTGAGCTCTTCGCGATGTTTGACACTGCGAAAGTAGAAATCAAGAAGGAGCATCAATTGTTGATGGTTAGTGAAACCACTTGTTTCGAGAAGGGCAAGGGAAAGAAGGGATACTTCATGAAATGGCAAACCAGTTGCTGCTCTAGTGAAGAAACCCAAAGCTTGAACCCAAACCCGAGAATAAGTGCTTCTGTAATGAGGGGAACGGTCACTAAAGCAGAACTTCCCCAGATACTTGGTAGATGAGAAGGCTGGTAAGGTCAACAAAAGTATATTGGAATACATTATATTAATGTGTACTTTACTAGTTCTCCTAGTAACACCAGGGTAATAGATACCGGTTCAGTTGCTAAGTGTTAGTGACTCGAATAAAAGGCTACAGAATAAACGGAGACTAGCTGAAGGCGAGGTGACGATATGTGTTGGAAGTATTTCCAAGGTTGATGTTATCAAACATCGCATGCTCCGTCTACCATCGGGATTGGTGTTAAACCTAAATAATTGTTATTTGGTGTTTGCATTGAGCATAGACATGATTGGATTATGTTTATCGCAATACAGTTGTCCATTTAAGGAGAATAATGGTTACTCTATTTATTTGAATAATACGTTCAATGGTCTTGTACCTAAAATGAATGGTTTATTGAATCTTGATCGTAGTGATACACATGTTCATGCCAAAAGATATAAGATACTAATGATAGTACCACCTACTTGTGGCACTGCCATTTGAGTCATATTGGTATAAAACGCATGAAGAAGCTCCATGTTGATGGATCTTTTGGACTCACTCATTTTTTAAAAAGTTTGAGACATGCGAACCATATCTATTGGTATGTACGCATGAAGAAACTCCATGCAGATGGATCATTTGGACTCACTTGATTTTGAATCACTTGAGACATGCACTTCATACCACATGGGCAAGATGACTGAAAAGCCTCGTTTTCATTAAGATGGAACAAGAAAGCAACTTGTTGGAAGTAATACATTTTGATGTGTGCAGTCCAATGAGTGCCGAGGCACGCAGTGGATATCGTTATGTTCTTACTTCAAAGATGATTTGAGTAGATGCTGAGTATATTTACTTGATGAAACACAAGTCTGAATTATTAAAAGGTTCAAGTAATTTCAGAGTGAAGTCGAAGATCGTCGTGATAAGAGGATAAAATGTCTATGATATGATCATAGAGATGAGTATCTGAGTTATGAGTTTGGTATACAATTAAGACATTGTGGAAATTGTTTCACAACTAATACCGCCTGGAACACCATAGTGTGATGGTGTGTCCGAACATCATAGCTGCACCCTATTGGATATGGTGCATACCATGTTTTCTCTTATCGAATTACCACTATCGTTTATGGGTTAGGCATTAGAGACAATCGCATTCACTTCAAATAGGGCACCACGTAATTCTGTTGAGATGACAGCGTATGAACTATGGTTTAGAGAAACCTAAGTTGTCATTTCTTAAAAGTTTGGGGCTGTGACGCTTATGTGGAAAAGTTTTAGCCTGATAAGCTCAAACCCAAAGTGGATAAATGCATCTTCATAGGACTCCCAAAACAATTGGGTATACCTCCTATTTCAGATCCGGAAGAAAAAGTGATTGTTTCTAGAAACGGATCCTTTCTCGAGGAAAAGTTTCTCTTGAAAGAATTGAGTGGGAGGATGGTGGAGACTTGATGAGGTTATTGAACCATCACTTCAACCAATCTGTAGCAGGGCACAGGAAGTTGTTCCTGTGGCGCCTACACCAGTTGAAGTGGAAGATGATGATAGTGATCATGAAACTTCGGATCAAGTCACTACCAAACTTCGTAGGTCGACAAGGACGCGTACTGCTTCGGAGTGGTACGGTAATCCTGTCTTGGAGGTCATGTTGCTAGACAACAATGAACCTACGAGCTGTGGAGAAGCGATGGTGGGCCCGGATTTCGACAAATGGCTCGAGGCCATAAAATCCGAGAGAGGATCCATGTATAAAACAAAGTGTATACTTTGGAAGAACTACTTGATGGTCGTAAGGCTGTTGGGTACAGATGGATTTTAAAAGGGAAGACAGACAATGATGGTAAGTGTCACCATTAAGAAAGCTCGACTTGTCGCTAAGATGTATTTCGACAAGTTCAAGGAGTTGACTACGATGAGACTTTCTCACTCATAGCGATGCTAAGAGTCTGTTGAAATTATATTAGCAGTTCCTGCATTATTTATGAAATCTTGCATATAGGATGTCAAAACATTGTTTCCTCAACGATTTTCTTGAGGAAAGGTTGTATGTGATACAACCAGAAGGTTTTGTCAATCCTAAAAGATGCTAACAAGTATGCAAAGCTCCAGCAATCCTTCTAAGGACTAGAGTAAGCATCTCGAAGTTGGAATATACGCTTTGATGAGATGATCAAAGATTTTGGGTTCATACAAAGTTTATGAGAAACTTGTATTTCCAAAGAAGTGAGTGGGAGCACTATAGCATTTCTGATGAGTATATGTTGTTGACATATTGTTGACCAGAAATGATGTAGAATTTCTGGAAAGCATATAGGGTTATTTGAAAAGAGTTTTTCAATGGAAAACCTGGATTAAGATACTTGAACATTGAGCATCAAGATCTATAAGGATAGATCAAAATCGCTTGATAGTACTTTCAAATGAATACGCACCGTGACAAGATTTTGAAGGAGTTCAAAATAGACCGGCAAAGAAGGAGTTCTTGGCTGTGTTATAAGGTGTGAGTATTGAGTAAGACTCAAGACCTGGCCACGGCAGAAGAGAGAGAAAGGACAAAGGTCATCCCCTATGCTCTAGACGTAGGCTCTACAGTATGCTATGCTGTGTACCGCACCTGAAGTGTGCCTTGCCATGAGTTAGTCAAGGGGTACAAGAGTGATCCAGAAATGGATCACAGGACAGCGGTCAAAGTTATCCTTAGTAACTAGTGGACTAAGGAATTTTCTCGATTATGGAGGTGGTAAAAGAGTTCGCCGTAAAGGGTTACGTCGATGCAAACTTTGATACTAATCTGGATGACTATGAGTAGTAAACCGGATTCATATAGTAGAACAGTTATTTGGAATAGCTCCAAATAGTGCATGGTAGCTGCATCTACAAGATGACATAGAGATTCTTAAGGCACACACGGATCTGAAAGGTTCAGACCTGTTGACTAATAACCTCTCTCACAAGCGAGATATGATCAAACCCCATGGGTGTTGGATTCATTACAATCACATAATGATGTGAACTAGATTATTGACTCTAGTGCAAGTGGGAGACTGTTGGAAATATGCCCTAGAGGCAATAATAAAATGTATTTCCTTGTTCATGATAATTGTCTATTGTTCATGCTATAATTGAATTTACTGGAAACCGTAATACATGTGTGAATACATAGACCACAACATGTCCCTAGTGAGCCTCTAGTTGACTAGCTCATTGATCAATAGATGGTTATGGTTTCCTGACCATGGACATTGGATGTCATTGATAACGGGATCACATCATTAGGAGAATGATGTGATGGACAAGACCCAATCCTAAGCATAGCACAGGATCGTGTAGTTCGTTTGCTAAAAGCTTTTCTAATGTCAAGTATCATTTCCTTAGACCATGAGATTGTGCAACTCCCGGATACCGTAGGAATGCTTTGGGTGTACCAAACGTCACAACGTAACTGGGTGGCTATAAAGGTACACTACAGGTATCTCCAAAAGTGTCTGTTAGGTTGGCACGAATCGAGACTGGGATTTGTCACTCCGTATGACGGAGAGGTATCTCTGGGCCCAACTCAGTAATGCATCATCATAATGAGCTCAATGTGACTAAGTAGTTAGTCACGAGATCATGCATTACGGAACGAGTAAAGTGGCTTGCCGGTAACGAGATTGAACGAGGTATTGGGATACCGACGATCAAATATCGGGCAAGTAACGTACCGATTGACAAAGGGAATTGTATACGGGATTGATTGAATCCCCGACATCGTGGTTCATCCAATGAGATCATCGTGGAACATGTGGGAGCCAACATGGGTATCCAGATCCCGCTATTGGTTACTGGCCAGAGAGCTGTCTCGGTCTTGTCTGCATGATTCCCGAACCCGTAGGGTCTACACACTTAAGGTTCGGTGACGCTAGAGTTGTTATGGGAATTAGTGTGCAGTTATCGAATGTTGTTCGGGGTCCTAGATGAGATCCCGGATGTCACAAGGAGTTCCGAAATGGTCCAGAGGTAAAGATTTATATATGGGAAGTCCTATTTTGGCCACCGGAAAATGTTCGGCATTTTTCGGTATTGTACCGGGAAGGTTCTAGAAGGTTCTGGAGTGGGGCCCACCTGCATGGGGGGACCCACATGAACGTGGGTAGTGGGGACAAGGCGCCACACCCCTGGTCAAGTTGCACCAAGAACCCCCCTTAGTAGGAATAAGATCATATCCCAAAGGGATAAGATCAAGAGCCCTAAAAAGGGGGGATAACAATCAGTGGGGAAGGAAATGATGGGATTTCTTTCCTCCCACCTTTGCCAACACCCCAATGGACTTGGAGGGAAAGAAACCAGCCCCATCCACCCCTATATATAGTGGGGAGGTGCATGGGAGCTTCACCCCTTGCCCCTGGCGCAGCCCTTCCCCTTTCCAACTCCACCTCCTCCTCAGTAGTGCTTGGCGAAGTCCTGCCGGAGAGCTGCAAGCTCCACCAGCACGTCGTCGTGCTGCCGGAGCTCTCCCTCAAATTCTCCTCTCCCCTTGCTGGATCAAGAAGGAGGAGACGTCCCCGGGCTGTACGTGTGTTGAATGCGGAGGCGCAGTACGTTCGGCGTTATATTGGATCTTCTGCGATTTGAATCACTGCGAGTACGACTCCCTCATCCGCGTTCTAGTGACGCTTACGCTTAGCGATCTTCAATGGTATGAAGATGCTCATCCTCTCCCTCTCTTATTTCTAGAATCTCCATAGATTGATCTTGGTGATGCGTAGAAAATTTTGAATTATTGCTACGTTCCCCAACACCGCACTGGTGCTAGACCCAATCATTGATGGATTCCACCTCACACGAGTCCTTATGGATGGTGGAAGCAGCCTGAACCTGCTGTATCAGGATACAGTTGGAAATATCGGTATCTATCCTTCAAGGATCAGGCCCACAAAACCACCTTCAAAGGTGTCATACCAGATGTAGAGGCCTGTTGTACGGGCTCAATCACACTGGAAGTGGTCTTCGGATCCCCGAATAACTTCCGACGTGAAGAGTTAATCTTTGATCTCGTCCCCTTCCGCAGCGGCTATCACGCATTGCTCGGACGAACCGCATTCGCCAGATTCAATGCGGTGCCACACTATGCTTATCTTAAGCTCAAGATGACCGGTCCACGTGGTATCATAACAGTCAACGGAAACACAGAACGCTCCCTCCGTACTGAGGAGCACACCGCTGCCCTCGCTGCAGAAGCACAGAGCGGCCTCTTTAGGTCGAACCTCAAATCGACGGCCAAGCTCCCGAATACTGTCAAACGAGTCCGAACTACACAGCAGCAAGATAGTCTAGTTCGTCAAGAGCTCGTCTAGCAATCCGGCATCCGTCCCGACCCCGACCAAACAACGGCTTTTGTACACAGCATACATAATTACGCACTCAAAATACCATGGGGATAGACGGAGGCACATCTAGGTTGTGTTCCACAATGCTGCTCAACCGCCCCTGGACACACATCATTTTATATTTTCTTTTTTCATTCTTTCCGTTTTCTTTTCAGGTCACTTTTTGTCTAGGCCGTTACGGGCGGCCTGATTGCCGGACTTATCAAAGGACGGATATACCAAAGAGGGAAGTAGCTCGAACGGGCAAGGGAATCCCTGGACATTCTTTTAGAAGATCATTCAATCTGTCCCTGGATCGGCACGTAGCTCCCCCGTGGTCACAATAGGTTCCAAAGTCATATTGTTATCGCACTACTTGTCTTTATGCGCCTCGACGTACTATTGAATTAGAATGAAAATAATCTGCGGTCCTATCTATTTGACATTCACTTGTTGTTTAATTTTTTGATATTTTTTGTCAAGTAGCATCTGTACACTCTGGTACGTCGCCAGAGGCTTCATTGTACCCCATAACACGGCAAGAAAGTCTGAACACCTTCACGGTTGTTCAGCACCCCGAACTTATAGCATTATATGCATCGGCTCCGAATCATGTCTTGGGTCAATACTTGGGTTGCCCGGCTCCTGTGCTTGCTACCCTACGTTCCGCTATATCGGCTAGGGTAATAAAGGGAGAACTACTGCGACTGTGTCCCGGTTCTTCCGGACGAGCACCTTAGTAGAGAAAGCCGAAAACGGACTGTCATGATGCGGCGAGAGCCGGTCAGCTGTTTGAGAGGTCACAAAATCTTTGGTGATTTCTTCCGCATTATGCGATAACTAATGCATCGTGCGATGGATCGGTTTTTATCCGATCAGGTGTTCTACAATACCCCAAGTTCGGTCTTCCGAACACTAGGGGCTGCGCCTACCTTTCTTTTGTCAAACTCCTATAGCTAAGTGAGGGTGATAAAGCCTTATAGTCCGATTGCCTGGTTCGTTGCTCTAAACACCTCCTTTAAGGACCACAAATCTGGAGTAAAGAGTGTTTAGATTTATCACGAACACCCCCGTACTTCCTGCATGGGGGCAGAAGCCGACGATTGGCCAACTCTCAGAATTAATTTAAAAACGGTCGCACAGGAGGTAAAAATTCACATAACAAGCATTATTTTACATAACGACCTTGTTTCATATTACAGCACAGGATAGCATGCACATATTCATGGGAATATAATATCATTGACACATTGCTCCGCCACAAGGCGAGATCCCTCTAGGACACTATCATAATACCACTCGGGCTTGCGGTGCTCTTTCCCTTCGGGCGGTCCTTCGGTTATCAGCTTCACGACATCCATCTTTGCCCAGTGCACCTTGACGCGAGCAAAGGCCATTCGAGCACCTTCGATGCAGAACGACCGCTTGATGGCGTCAAGCCGAGGGCAGGCACTAACCAGCCGCTTCACGAGTCCGAAGAAGCTGCTGGGAATCGCTTCGGCAGGCCACAACCGGATAATCAAATCCTTTTGGGCTAGTTCGGCCGCCCTATGCAGCTCGACCAACTGCTTCAGCTGATCGGTCAATGGTACTGGATATTCTGGTGCAAGATATTGCGACCAGAACAGCTTCTCCGTAGAGCTCCCCTCTTCGGCTCGGTAGAATTGTGCGGCGTCAGACACGCTGCGCGGCAGACCCGCAAACACCCCTGGAGAACTCCGAATCCGGGTGAGTAAACAAAATCTTTCCTTCACATATTTTTTCTGCATAATAAAGGCCTTACCCGCCGTGATCTTTCTGGCCTCCTGGATTTCCTGGAAGGCGCCTTGGGCTTCAACCCAAGCATCGTGCACGGATTGATGAGCCTTGGTGAGTTTGGACTCTTTATTCGCTATACTCTGCTCCAAGGTCTCACACTTCTTTATGGCTTCTTGGAGCTCTTGTTGAAGTTCAATGACCTGGGCCTCATGGTTTTCACGAGCAGCCTGCTCCTTGGTCGTCTTCTTTTTGGCCTCGGCTACCGCCTTCGTAAGAGCCTCGACTTCGGTCGCCGCTCCTAATACATATCATGACATTTTTTTAATCAAAATAAATTATTCATTTGTATTTGAATACAAATAAAGGTATCCCATTCCTTAGTTATCTTCCAATTTCTTTTTTTACTTGTCCTAGCTCCTTTTCGACCCGCTCCAGGCTCTGCTTTAGTCCGGAGACCTCCTCAGTATGAGAGGTAGCAGACAATAACGACGCCTGCTCATTCACATAGGTGTTTCCTAGTTAGTCTCCTGCGAAATATATTTGATCCTTTGTCCGGTTTTCTTTTCGAACACCGAACAGTGTATTAGGGGCTACTATCTATATTGTGACATTCTTTTAACTTCATTACTTACCTCAAAACCTGTTAGAAGGCTGCTGCAGTTGTCGGTCAGCCCGCTTTTGAAGGACTGGATCTTCTCAATCACCGCACTGATACATCCATTTTGCATCATGCTTTTATATCGATATTTATTGCATTATGGGCTGTTATTACACGTTATGTCATAATACTTATGGCTATTCTATCTTATTTTACAAGGTTTAACATGAAGAGGGAGAATGCCGGCAGCTGGGATTCTGAGCTGGAAAAGGAGCAAATATTGGAGATCTATTCCGCAGAGCTCCAAAAGTCATGAAACTCCACGAAAGTCATTTTTGGAATTAATAAAAAAATATCCAGCGGAAGAAATACCTGAGGGGCGCACCCACCGTCCATGAGGGTGGGGGGCGCGCCCCCTACCTCGTGGGCCACATGGCAGCCCTCTGGTGCCCATCTTCTGCTATATGAAGTCATTTACCCTACAAAAAATCATAAGCAAGCTTACGGGGTGAAACTCCACCGCCACGAGGCGGAACCAATCTAGGGCTCCGGCGGAGCTGTTCTGCCAGGGAAACTTCCCTCCGGGAGGGGGAAATCATCACCATCGGCATCACCAACGATCCTCTCATCGGGAGGGGGTCAATATCCATCAACATCTTCACCAACACGATCTCCTCTCAAACCCTAGTTCAACTCTTGTATCAAATCTTTGTATCAAAACCTCAGATTGGACCTGTGGGTTGCTAGTAGTGTTGATTACTCCTTATAGTTGATGCTAATTGGTTTATTTGGTGGAAGACCATATGTTCAGATCCTTAATGCATATTAATACTCCTCTGATCATGAACATGAATATGCTTTGTGAGTAGTTACGTTTGTTCCTAAGGACATGGGAGAAGTCTTGCTATTAGTAGTCATGTGAATTTGGTATTCGTTCGATATTTTGATGAGATGTATGTTGTCTCTCCTCTAGTGGTGTTATGTGAACGTTGACTACATGACACTTCACCATTTTTTGGGCCTAGAGGAAGGCATTGGGAAGTAATAAGTAGATGATGGGTTGCTAGAGTGACAGAAGCTTAAACCTAGTTTATGTGTTGCTTCGTAAGGGGCTGATTTGGATCCACTTGTTTCATGCTATTGTTAGGTTTACCTTAATACTTCTTTTGTAGTTGTGGATGCTTGCAATAGGGGTTAATAATAAGTGGGATGCTTGTCCAAGAAAGGGCAGTAGCCAAGCACCGGTCCACCCACATATCAAATTATCAAAGTAACGAATGTGAATCATATGAGCGTGATGAAAACTAGCTTGACGATAATTCCCATGTGTCCTCAGGAGCGTTTTTCACATTATAAGAACTTGTCCAGGCTTGTCCTTTGCTACAAAAAGGATTGGGCCACCTTGCTGCACCTTATTTACTTTCATTGCTTGTTACCCGTTACAAATTATCTTATCACAAAACTATCTGTTACCTACAATTTCAGTGCTTGCAGAGAATACCTTACTGAAAACCGCTTGTCATTTCCTTCTGCACCTCGTTGGGTTCGACACTCTTACTTATCGAAAGGACTACGATAGATCCCCTACACTTGTGGGTCATCAAGACTCTTTTCTGGGGCTGTTTCCGGGGAGTGAAGCGCCTTTGGTAAGTGGAACTTGGTAAGGAAACATTTATATAGTGTGCTGAAATTTACTATCACTTGTTACTATGGAACATAATCCTTTGAGGGGCTTGTTCGGGGTATCTTCACCCCGACTAGTAGAGAAAAGAGTTGCTCCTCAACCTACTGAACCTACTGAAAATGTTTACTTTCAAATTCCTTCGGGTATGGTAGAGAAACTACTAGCTAATCCCTTTGCAGGAGATGGAACATTGCATCCCGATTTACACCTTATCTATGTGGATGAAGTTTGTGGATTATTTAAGCTTGCAGGTATGCCCGATGATGTTACTAAGAAGTAGGTCTTCCCTTTATATTTGAAGGGAGACGCATTGACATGGTATAGGCTATGTGATGATATGGGATCCTGGGACTATAAACGATTGACATTGGAGTTTCACCAAAAGTTTTATCCTATGCATCTTGTTCATCGTGATCGCAATTATATATATAATTTTTGGCCTCGTGAAGGAGAAAGTATCACCCAAGCTTGGGGGAGGCTTAAGTCAATGTTATATTCATGCCCCAATCATGAGCTCTCAAGAGAAATGATTATTCAAAACTTTTATGCTCGGCTTTCTCTCAACAATCGCACCATGCTTGATACTTCTTGTGCTGGTTCTTATATGATGAAGACTATTGAATTCAAGTGGGATTTATCGGAAAGAATTAAACACAACTCTGAATATTGGGACTCCGCCGATGGTAAGGAGTCAGGTATGATACCGATGCTTTTCGTGGATTTAGCACTAAATATGGACTTGACTCTGAGATAGTAGCTTCTTTCCATGAATCATTTGCTACTCATGTTGATCTCCCTTAGGAGAAGTGGTTTAAATATAATCCTCCCACTGAAGTAAAAGTAGTTGCACCTGTTATAGTTGAAGAAAAGACTATCACTTATGATGATCCTATTGTTCCTAGTACTTATGTTGAGAAACCACCTTTCCCTGTTAGGATAAAGGATCATGCTAAAGCTTCAACTGTGGTCCGTAAGAGTAATACTAGAACATATACACCCCCCGAGCAAATTAAAGTTGAACCTAGTATTGCTATGGTTAAAGATCTCTTGGCTGATAATATTGATGGGCATGTTATTTATTTTTGTGAACAAGCTGCTAGAATCGCTAGACCTGATGCTAAGACACATAGACCTATTGTAGGCATGCCTATTATTTCTGTTAAAATAGGAGATCATTGTTATCATGGCTTATGTGATATGGATGCTAGTGCTAGTGCAATACTTCATTCTTTATATGAAGAAATTATGCATGACATTGCATGTCGGAGTAATGGGCCACGGGTAGGCAAACCCGAGCCCCAGAGCCTTTCAAGACATTGGGATAAGTAGCGCCGCTCATGCCGAGTCCCAGGGACGACTCCAAGATATACCGAGTCCCAGGGACGACTCCAAGATATGCCGAGTCCCAGGGATGACTCCAAGATATGCCAAGTCCTAGACGGCGACTCCAAGATATGCCGAGTCCTAGACGGCGACTCCCAGATAAGCCGAGCCCCAGACGGCGACTCCAAGATATGTTGAGCCCCAGACGGCGACTCCAAGATATGCCGAGTCCCAGACGGCGACTCCCAGATAAGCCGAGTCCCAGACGGCGACTCCAAAATAAGCCAAGATATGCCGACTCATGGCCGGCGACTTCCAGAGAGGCCGACTGTAGAGAGTCGGCCCGCGACTCCACCCTCGTCTCGGAGGGCGAGGCGGGGTACGGCCACGGCATGGCCGTCCCCCCTGCTTACAAGGGGCCGGCATGGCTACAGTAAGCCGTATCGCTGAAGATCTCCGGCGTGGCGTGGCACTGTTGCCATGCCTGCCCTGACCTCAGCCACAGTGGGCGGCGCACTGTGCCCACGACGCCTTCCTGTACGACCCAAGGACGGCGGGGCCGCCTGTCAGTGGGAAGACAGAAGATGGCACAAGTGCCCTGGAGACGGACCCGTGGGAGTCAGCCCCCTGGAGTCGGCCGACCCCTCCCACGGGCCCCGCACGCCATTAACCAGACAAGACGGGGAATGGCGTCAGTGAACGCACGACAGACGGTGGCGCTGTTGCCATGATCACATGACCAAGCCAGCGTCATCAGGAGTGCCGCTATAGTATCAGGCCTGTCCGCGGGCTCCAGTAGTCGGTAGAGAGGACGGCGACCTGAGAGACAGACGGCTGGGACCTGCGCCCAGCCGGATTACCATTGTACCCCTGGGGGGTAGGCCTATATAAACGCCCCGGGAAGCCCATGCAAAGGGTTCGGACCCAGATAGCATTAGACCTTAGAACATAGGAAGGAGGGAGCTAGCCTTGCCCTCTCCTACCTCCAGAAACAGCTCCAGGAGCACCATTGTACCACTTTGCCATAGTGACCATGCGGAGACCCCGCAGAGCAGCAGTAGGGGTATTATCTCCTCAGAGAGCCCTGAAGCTGGGTAAGTTCCGCCAGCGTGCATGTCTTTGCCTCATCCCGCTTCCGGGCACCGGCGACGTTCTACTCACTCCCACCATGATAAGCCATCCTTTGGCATATGTCGTACCCAACCCCCGACATTTGGCGCCCACCGTGGGGCGAGGTGCACTGTCGTCCGGAGACCTGCTCTGGACGGGAACCCTTTTCCTCCCTGGAGAGCACAGCCAGCCCGGCACGCCAGATGGAGTTTGCGCCGACGCGTTGCACGGTGCTGAGATCGCGTGCGTGGCCAGCTGCCTCGCCGAGCTTATCGGTGAGGTTCGCCTCTCCGATGAGCCTGCGTCCGACGCAGGCATGAGCGGCCCCGAGAGCCTCCTCGCGGGTCTCCTCGACCAACTCCACGTCGCCGACGAGCCTGCCGTGGACCTGGAGTCCATAGAATCCACCGACCCGATGCTGGTCGACTCCGACACCGCGTCGCTCGACGCGTTTCCCACCAACATGGTGGTCTACGACGAGCCGCTCCCTTGCGCGGGGAGCGGCGGAAGCACCGTCACGGAAGTTTTCGTCCTCGATCACGGCAAGCGTTCCGGTGAGGGAGCGCATGACCCGCTCGACGCGGCTCTGCGAGACCTCACCGCGCCGATTTCGGGAGACGCCGACGCTGATACGCTGGAGGCACGCCGCCTTCAGCTCATCGAGGGCGCAAAGAAGTTGGCAAGCATGAGGCGCTTGTCAGAAGCCTACCAGCGCGAGATGGATCACGCCGTGGGAGGCTCGTCGGCTCCGACTGGGCCTAGCCGCCTAGGCGCAGTCCGGCAACGCGGCATGGTAATCGCCAATCTGTTCGGGGCTGATCGCCCTGTGTATGCCACGCCCGCGGAGAACATCCACGCCGCCCAGGCGGCGGCAGACGAGCTCGACAACTTCGAGGGCGAAGAGCGCCGCATGATGACGGAGCGAGTTCAGCAGCTCCTCGACGCGGTTGCCGCGCAGAACGAAGCCGGCTGCCGCACGGAGGCGCCGCAGCGACAAAACAACGACCCGCCATCCCGCCGAGACCAAGGCGCGACGTCTCGGACACCGACTGGAGGGGCCCGCGGAAAGAAGGACAAGGAGCCAGCTGTCAGCCACAGTCGGACTTGCATTACCATCGAGCACGACCAAGACGGCCGCCCCAAGGCGATGGAATGGCGGGACGACTATCTACCTCCCCCTCCTCGCAGAGAAAGGCGAGTCTCCCCGCCGCCCGTAGAACATCCGACTCTCGGCGACCGTCTTGGCCGCCGAGAGGGAGTTGGAGAGAATGATGCCCGCCACCGGATCGACCAACTCCACCGATCCCTGGCGCTGGAAGAAGAAGACGAGTTGGGTCCTCCCTGTTTTGGACCCCGCATCCGGGATGAGCCCTTCCCCAAAGGGTTCACGCTCCCCCGAGACACGCCCAAATATACCGGCACCATGAAGTCGGAGGACTGGCTAATCGATTACTCCACAACCATCAATATAGCGAACGGCAACAAGTGTGTTGCCGTAAGATATGTCCCGCTCATGCTCCAGGGCTCAGCCCGAACATGGTTGAATAGTCTGAAGCCTCGCAGCATCAACAGCTGGGTTGACTTCACTGAGGCCTTCGTCCGCAACTTCACAAGCACGTACAAGCGACCTCCCAAGCCTCGCCAACTCTCCTTGTGCGTGCAAGGTCCCGACGAGTCCACTCGCGGCTACCTCACGTGCTGGGGCGAGCTCCGGAACTCCTGCGAGGGCGTGCATGAGGTGCAGGCTATCGAGTACTTTACTGCCGGGTGCAGAGAAGGCACCCTCCTCAAGCACAAGCTCCTCTACGACGAGCCGGAGACCCTCGACGAACTACTGATCACAGCAGACAAGTACGCTACGGCCGACTCCTCCATGAAGGCGGAGATTCAAGTCAGCATGAGTGTCAAAGTTGCCCCTCAGGCTCCGAGAACTCCGGCTGGGGACACCAGTCGGCGGCAGCAGCAGAACGACCACAAGCGCAAGGCCCCGTAGCCGGCTTCCAGCAGCCGGCAAGTGGCGACAGTCGAAGACCAACAGCCGGAGGGACCGCCTCTGGCGAAGCGGCAGAAGGGCGGCAAGTCCAACTGGTTGCCGGCCTTCTCCTACGAGCAGACCCTGGATGGCCCCTGCAAGTTCCACAACGGCGTGAAGCCGTCAAACCACACCACCCGGAAATGCCACTGGCTGACCAGAATCGCCAAGGGAGACGGCCTACTCCCTCCCCCGCCTGCTGGGCCACCTCCACCACAGCCGCCCCAGCAGCCGGCTGTCAGGCCAGTCGGCGCAATACAAGACGAGTTCCCAGATGAGCACGAAGCCTATGTGGTGTTCACCAGTGTGGCAGACGACCGACGCAGCAGGCGCCAACAGCAGCAAGAGGAGAATGCAGTCGCGTCAAGCACTCTAGAATTCATGCACTGGTCCGAAAGGCCCATCAGTTGGAGTAGAGCCGATCACGCAGAGGTGATGCCGAGTCCAGGCTCCTACGCCTTGGTCTTAGGCGCCACACTCGCCACAGATAGGCGGGCCGCTCGCTTCTCGCGAGTGCTGATAGACGGAGGCAGCAGTATCAACATACTGTACAAGGATACGATGGAGAAATTAGGAATCAAGCGAAGACAGCTTCAGAGCAGCCGAACTGTGTTCCACGACATTGTTCCTGGCCTTTCCTGCTCCCCAATCGGCAAGATCCTGATAGACGTCCTCTTTGGGGACAAAGATCATTTCCGTCGAGAGCCAATTTGGTTTGAGGTGGTGGACCTTGAAAGCCTGTACCATGCGTTGCTTGGCCGACCAGATTTGGCCAAGTTCATGGCAGTCCCCCACTACGCCTACCTCAAGATGAAGATGCCGAGTTCCAAGGGAATTCTAACCGTAGCTGGCGACTACAGAAAGTCGTCTGCTTGCGCGGCCGAGAGCAGTCGGCTGGCCGAGTCCTTGGTGATCGCAGCTGAGAAACGACTTCTTGATCGGGTCGTGGTGATGGCCGGCAAGCAGCCCGAGTTGTCGCCCAACCCCAAGGAGTCGGAAGAAAAAGGATCATTCAAGCCGGCCAGAGAAATGAAGAAGATACCTTTGGACCCGGAGCACCCGGAGAGGTACGCTGTCATGGGCACAAACCTTGACAGCAAATTGGAAGGCGAGCTCGTCGATTTCCTCCGTGAGAATCGAGACATCTTCTCATGGTCCCCTAAAGACATGCCAGGTGTACTGACGGAATTCGCCGAGAACAAACTACATGTCCGTCCGATGTGAAGCTCGTCAGGCAGCCCTTGCGCCGCCTGTCAGAAGAGAAGAGAAGAGTTGTTGGAGAAGAAATAGCCCGGCTCCTGGCAGCCGGCTTCATCATGGAAGTGTTTTTCCCAGAGTGGCTAGCAAACCCAGTACTGGTGCTGAAGAAGAATTAGCAGTGGCGGATGTGTATCGACTACACAAGTCTCAATAAAGCCTGCCCCAAGGACCCATTTGCTCTGCAAAGGATTGATCAGGTGATAGACTCCATAGCCGGATGCGAGCTGTTGGGTTTTTTGGATGCATATTCTGGATATCACTAGATCAAGCTGAACCCGGCTGACCGACTGAAGACCGCCTTCATCACGCTGTTTGGTGCCTTCTGCTACCTGACCATGACGTTCGGCCTGAGGAATGCCGGCGCCACCTTTCAGCGTTGCATGCAGAAGTGCCTCCTCAAGCAACTCGGCAGAAATGCCCACGTCTACATAGATGACGTGGTGGTGAAGACGGAGAAACGTGGAACTCTGTTGGAAGACCTCAAGGAAACCTTTGAGAACCTGCGTCGATTCCAGATCAAGCTCAACCCCGATAAATGCGTCTTCGGAGTACCAGCCGGCCATCTCCTTGGTTTCCTGGTCTCCGAACGCGGCATAGAGTGCAACCCTGTGAAGATCAAGGCCATCGAGAGGATGGAAGCACCCAGACGACTGTTAGATGTGCAGAAGTTCACCGGCTGTTTGGCGTCCATCAGCCGATTCATCAGTCGGCTAGGCGAGAAGGCTCTCGCATTGTATCAGCTCATGAAGAAGACAACCTTTTTTGAATGGACTCCTAAGGCGGACGAGGCCTTTCTCCAACTGAAAAAGATGTTGACTACTCCCCCTGTACTGGCGGCTCCGACTCCCAAAGAGCCCATGCTCCTGTACATTGCCGCGACCAGCCGGGTAGTCAGCACAGTCATTGTAGTCGAGCGCAAGGAGGAAGGCAAGGCGCTACCTGTCCAGAGACCAGTATATTACCTGAGCGAGGTACTATCGGCCTCCAAGAAGAACTACCCCCACTACCAGAAGATGTGCTACGGCGTGCATTTTGCCGCCAAGAAATTGAAGCCTTACTTCGAGGAGCATCCAATCACTGTGGTCTGCACATCACCACTAGCTGAGATAATCGGAAGCCGAGATGCTTCTGGCCGAGTGGCCAAATGGGCCATCGACCTGGCTCCCTACACCACCTACTACGAGCCCCGCACCGCCATCAAGTCGCAAACACTGGCCGACTTCCTCGTCGATTGGGCCGAGACCCAGTATCTGCCACCAGCGCCCGACTCCACCCATTGGCGGATGCACTTCGATGGCTCCAAGATGCGCACCGGCCTGGGAGCCGACGTCGTCCTCACTTCCCCCAAGGGTGACAAGCTCAGATATGTGCTGCAGATCCATTTCGCCGCCTCCAACAACGTGGCCGAGTACGAGGCGCTCATCCATGGGCTCCGGCTTGCCAAAGAACTCGGCATTCGCAGGATCCTGTGTTATGGCAACTCTGACTTGGTGGTCCAGCAATCATTTGGCGATTGGGACGCCAAGGACGCAAACATGGCGAGCTACCGTTTCCTTGTGCAGCAACTCAGCGGATACTTCGAGGGATGCGAGTTCCTCCACGTGCCAAGGAACGACAACGACCAAGTAGACGCCTTGGCACGAATCCGCTCCACCCGCCAAGCAATACCATCCGGCATCGCCCTTCTCAAGCCGTCTATCAAGCCGTCACCAGAATCAGACTCAATCTTTGTGCTGACTCCACCCGAAGAAGTCGAATCCGACTCCAAGAAAGCCACAGTCAAAGCTGGCCCGGGGACTTCAGAACCCAGCCCGGGGACTGCGGTGATAAGACCAAAGACTCCAGAACTCGGCCCGGGGACTGCTCTTGTCGGCCCGAGGACTTCGTCAAGTCAGCAAGCGGCTGCGGACTCCAACCCGCCGCCTCCCAGCCCAGCCACCCTTGTCCAAGTCGCACTAGTGGCAGCTGAAGAAATAGCAGCACCCTCATGGGCCCAGCCCATCCTCAAGTTCCTAGTAAATAGAGAGCTGCCAACTGATGAAATCTTGGCTCGGCAAGTGCAGCACCGAGCAGCAGCTTATACCATAGTCAACAGAGAGCTGGTCAGGTGCAGCATCACTGGCGTCTACCAACGCTGCGTCGAGGCAGAACAAGGCCAAGCAATTCTCAGAGACGTCCATGAAGGCGAGTGCGGCCACCATGCGGCCTCAAGGGCACTCGTCGCCAAAGCCTTCCGGCACGGTTTCTTCTGGCCAACTGCCCTGGAAGAGGCCAAAGAGTTAGTCCAAAAGTGCAAAGGGTGCCAGATGTTCCATTCCAAGCCACTTCAGCCAACTTCCGCACTCAAGACTATCCCCATCGCCTGGCCCTTTGCAGTCTGGGGCCTGGACATGGTGGGACCATTCAAAACGGCACGAGGTGGCTTGACTCATCTACTTGTCGCAGTGGACAAGTTCACCAAGTGGATAGAAGTGAAACCCATCAAGAAGTTGAATGGTCGGACTGCAGTGACTTTCATCGCCGACATCACGACTCGGTACGGCATCCCGCACATCATCATCACCGACAATGGCACAAATTTTGGCAAAGGCGCCTTGGCCCATTTCTGCGCGACGCAGGGCATCCGACTGGACTTAGCGTCCGTTGCCCACCCGCAGTCAAACGGCCAGGTGGAGCGAGCAAATGGCCTCATATTATCCGGCATCAAGCCTCGGCTGGTCGTGCCGCTGGAGCGATCGGCCGCCTACTGACTTGAGGAACTGCCGGCCGTCCTCTGGAGTCTGCGCACGACTCCAAACAAGTCAACCGGCTTCACACCCTTCTTCCTCGTCTATGGTGCCGAAGCCGTCATCCCGGCGGACATAGAGTTCGACTCCCCGCGAGTCACTATGTACACCGAGGAAGAAGCAGAAGAAGCATGTCAAGACGGCGTCGACCTGCTGGAAGAGGGCCGGCTGTTGGCACTCAGCCGGTCCAGCATCTACCAGCAGAGTCTGCGACGATACTACAACAGGAAGGTCATGCCAAGATCTTTCCAAGAGGGCGACCTTGTGCTCCGACTGATCCAGCGAACAGCCGGCCAACACAAGCTGTCGGCGCCTTGGGAAGGCCCCTTCATCATCAGCAAGGTGCTGGGAAACGACTCCTACTACCTGATCGATGCTCAGAAGCCCCGAGCGCGCAAGAGGGACGACTCCGGCAAAGAGACAGAACGCTCGTGGAATGCAAATCTTCTCCGAAGATTTTACAGTTGATGCAGTATGTATCACGCTACCCTTTTGTATTAAAGTACCAAGACTTTGGGCCCCCCGAGACGAGCTCGGGGACCGCCCTTTTTGTTATCTGTATGATAAGAATTATGCCTTCGAGTATACTACTCTTTGTTAAATGCTGCTTGGCACCGGGCCCGACTAGTCGGCCCGGGGACTCGCCGCCTCGCGCTATGAGGAGCTTCCCATAGTTAGACAAGTAGTGTGTGGTGCCTAATCCGTCTCCTGGCAAAGCCGCAGCTCGTAGAGCGACTGTTTGGTGGGCAGGAGTGAGGAAGAACGGGCGCCCACACGAAAAATGGCTAAGGACCCAAAGCACGAACATAGCGTAAGACGGCCTCCAGCATCTCTGAGGCAAAAAGCCGACTCATGAGTAGTCGGCTTGCCGCTTTATACTAGCCTCTATTAAAGACAACCGACTCTTTAGTAGTCGGCTCGCCGCCTTCTATCCAACTTGTTAAAGAAGACTCTAAGATGGCTGAGTACCTGCCTTCCCAAAGTAGCCAAGCATTTGATCCAGCGACAGTCCGCAGAGTGGTTGTCCGACTGGCAAAGCAGCGACTAAAGGAAGGCGGCAAAGGGAAAAGCCTAAAGAGCAATGAGCAAGGAAAGTTAGAACTCGGAATCGATATTTACATAGCATAGGCCCTTGGCCGAATCTTCGAACAGAAGTTCAAATTACACCCCGCAGGTGGAATTGTGCAAATTAACAAGTTCTTTAAAGACTTTCTAGAGCAGACAAAATAAAGCCAGAAGGCAGCCTGGGGAGCAGCAGACGGGTTCGGAGGGTCGGAGGAGACGGCGGTGTCAGGCGCCGGGGCGGCCGGCTGGGCAGTCTCGGCTTGATTGCCACCGGCGGCAGCCGGCCCGGTCGGACGCGGCTCGTTGCTGGAGGCACGATCGAGCTGAGTCTGGTCGCTCGCTCCGACTTCTGGCATCTCCGTCTCACCTTCGTCCTCCGCCTTGCCTTCCTCCTCGGTGCTGGAGTCAATCACCTCCGCCGAGTCCTCGCCAAAGTCCGGGTTCATCCCGAACCACTCGGGCGGCACCTCCTCGCCGCCTGCAGCCCGCTCGGGGACGAAGACACTGGTATCCGTGTAGTCGGCAATCGCCGCTGCACGCTCGACAAGGGCACCCTCCACTGCCACCGGCTCTGCCTGGGCCTCTGACCGGAACGTGGCCAGCCGGTCCAGGTCCAGCCCCGAATACCACGCCTTGACGAATTCCAAGGCCCGGCGTGCTCCGACCCGGGCCAAGCAACCCTTCCAAGCTTCAAGACGGCGAGCTGCGACCTCCAGCCAGTCGGCGGTCCGACTGGCGGTGCGCAGGGCCGGCATGTCTGGCGACAGAGGGGCAACCGCCTGGGCACCGGCACGCTGAAGCCGGCGCATCAGCCGATGGGCCGGACGAAGACGGGCCTCGATGCTCAGAAGCTGCTCATCGACGGTTCGGGGGGCGTTAGCGGCGATCTCCGTGCCACTTGCCCTCCGCATCTCGCGATCAGCCTTAATGGCTTGAGTGACTGCCTGCGAGTGGCCAGGGAAGAAGTCTGCCAAGACAAAAAAGAAGTGAGTCGAAAAAAATTCAGAAATCAGCCCGACCTATAGTCGGAAGCTCGAAGAAAGAAAGGAAGGAAACTCACCGTCGATGATGTCCTTGATCTCATGGAAGCCGGAGGTCAGCATCGCCTCCCTGTCAGTTCAGGAGGAGCGCTCGCTCTTGAACTCGGCCAGGAGAGTGGCGTCCTTCTTCTCGGCCTTGTCTTGCGCCTTCTTGAGCAGCTCCTTCTGCTCGGCCAGCTGCGCAGCCAGCAGGTCGCGCTCTGCGGCAAGTTTGCTGCACTCCTCCTCCTTGGCGCGCAAGGCAGTGTTGGCCTTGCCCAGCTGCTGCTGAAGAGCGACGTTGGCCTCTAAAGAAGAAAAAAGACGAAAGACGATAAGTCATCAACAAAGAAAGTCGTTGAGAAGATCCGGCCCGACTGCTCAGCAGTCGGCCTGAATCTCGGGGACTACAGCCCGCGGGTGCGCCAGCGCGCCCCCGCGAAAAAGAAGAAGGACTCACCCCGGCTCTCCGACAAGTCGGCAGTCCGCCTGCCTAGCTCCTCAACATTGTGGTTGAAGGCGGTAGCGCGGAGGTTGTGACACTCCTGCAATAAGCATTTCAGACAAAGTTAATATTTGGAACTCGCCAGAGGGAGTTCCGAACCGCCTGCTCAGCAGCCGGCCCGAAACTCGGGGACTACACCCAGTGGGTGCGCTGGCGCGCCCCCACAGAGAAAAACAAGAATCAAAAAGAAGAGGGAAACATACTCGGACGGCCGTTCGCGCTGCCAGATGCGCCCTGGTGCAGTTTTGAAGGGCGTCGCCTTCAGCTCATAGCTTCGCCTGGATGTCCAGAAGCACTTGGTTCAGCGGCCCTGTGCCGCCTCCGTGCAACCAGCCAACGGGCGCGGCGCTTGTCGCCTCGGCGTCTGGGATTGCCGAGCTGGCGGCGCCGGTCTCCCGGGGTCGCGGCGCCGAGGTCGCCCTCTCAAGACGGCGGCGCACTGGCTAGGCGACTTGGAGAAGAAGCCTCACCTCGGACTCGTGCGCAGTCGGCGGCACCGGCGGGCCTGCCGGCTGTTCTCCATGCGCGCCCCCAGACGGCGGCGGAGGCGGCGGTGGCGGCACGAGTGTGTCCGACATGGAGGCCTCGCCGCTTTCCTTCTCCACAACGGGGTTCTCGACGCCGGCTTCTCCAGTCTGTCCCGTGAACTCCGAGGGCGGCGGCGCGTAGGACAGCGGGGTGACGAACAATGCTGACTGGCGGTGCGCAGCCTCCTCGGCTTGCCGCCTTGGTGCGGCGGCGGCTTCGGCCTCTTTTAGTTTTTTCTGGGCAGAGGCCGCCGCCTTCTCGGCCTCCGCTTTTTCCAGGCGGTCGGCCTCCTCCTCGTAGCTCTTTTCCCGCGCGTTTTGCTCTGTCGCCTACCGGAGGTCGGCGGCAGGGTCAACCCACCGGGTGTTGGCTGACGTCTCCGCCGACCCCATGACGGAGGGGACGGTGACCCTCTCAAGGGTGAGGGGGGCCCTGAAGCAAAAAAGGAATGAAAAAGAGAAACTCGGACGAGATTCTCTGAGGGAAAATAAGTACCAAGGAGGAAACACTTACGCAGAGACTAGCGGCGACCTCTTCACTTCCTTGCGGAATCGGTTGGCCCTCGCGGCCGCCTCTTCCCGTCTGGTCGCAGCGGCCGCCCCCTTGAGCTTCTTCGGCTTGCCGCCGAATGAACTCGGCCTAGTCTGGCGCCTCTTCAAGCCACCTTGGCCGGCCAGGCCGGCAGAGGAACCCACGCCTGATGGGCCGACCCTTGGCTGGTGGCGCGGGACTACTTCCCCTTTGGCGTCATCTTCAGGCCAGTCGGCGAAGGTGGCCGAGGGCCTGAGGCCGCTTCCCGCTCCTCCTCCCCCACCTTCGGCGTCGGCTTCCATCGCCGCCGCCCCCAAGTCGGGGTCGTCAACATTGCTCTCCGCCCGGTCGGGGACGAACTCGCGGGGGGGTCTCGTGACGCCGGCTGCGGGCTGCATGAGGGGGTTCTAATTCAGAGAAACCAATTAAAATCAGGAGTCGGATTCGGCTATAAAGAAGACAAAGCAATAAAGAGATGCGACTTACCACTGGAGGGGGGTTGGCGCGCGAGTACGGCTCCTTGCCGAACTGCCAGTCCTCCCCGAGCTCGCAGTTCGCAATGTGGTTCACCATGTTTGCCACCTCTGCGCGGGGCATTTCTCTGGTGCACATCCGACTCAGGTCTCGGTGGTCGCTCATCTGACTGATCAGATGAGGCCGGCCTTAAAGAGGGAGGACTCGGCGCGCCACAAAGGCGGCCAGCAAGTCGGCCCCAACAAGGCCCTCCGACTGCGTCAGAACTCGGAGCCGCGCCACGGCGGCGGCTCCGGCGGGAGTCAGCGTCTTGGCTCGATGAGACCAGCTGGGGAGCCTCCCAGCCGGTGCGCCGGCTTCATAAGGCGGCAGATTGACCTAGTCCCCGTCGGAGGCGACGTTCTTCATGTAGAAGTACGACCATTGCCACATCTTCACCGACTTGATTAGCTGGATGGAGGGAAATGGATTGTCAGCCGTCGACCACTGCATCGCGATGAAGGCGCCGCATTGAGCCGGCACACCGGCGACATGCGTGCCGAGCCTGGATGAGAAGAATTCTCCCCACAGCTCGATGGTGGGGAGGACGCCGAGGAAGCCTTCGCACAGGGTGGCGAAGGCAGACGGCAGCACCACCGTGTTTGGGGTGAGGTGGTGCGGCTGGAGCCCATGGAACTCCAGGAAGGAACGGAAGAAGCCGCTCGCCGGCAGCCCCAGGCCGCGCATGAGGTGCGAGCGGAAGATGATCCACTCGCCCTCCTCTAGCGCCGGCAATATCTCCCGCTCCAGTGCGGCGCGGGCGCGCACGAGGTTTGCGCCGGGGAGGCGGCGCGTCCTACGGAGGAACTCGATGAGGTCGTCATCCACATCCGAGCCGTCCTACACGCCGGAGCGCACGGCGGGAGCCGCGGCGGCGGAGGAAGAGCTCATCGCCGTTGATGCGGTGTGTTTCTGCTCGACGGCGGCAACAAGAAGGAAAGGAGGCAAGAGGAGGCGGGGGAGCAGGGAAGATGGGCGCGCGTGCTTTGCCGCTCCACTCCCCCCGCCTACTTATAGTCTTGAGGGCTGAGAAGCCGATGGGGCGGGTGTGGGATTAACTGCGCGCAGGACCCCACGCCCCCCCACGATTTACCCCACGAAGTTACTGCACGCAATAACGACGTGGGAAACCCAACTGTCTGCACGGCCACAACGGATCCGTTCGCGTGCCGAGGCGCGGTAGTGGCGGGCCCCGCCTGACGGCCCGTCCCGTCGCACGCGTGGGTAGGCAGACTATCCTTGCCACGTGGCACTGCGCGATAGGACCGCGGCGGGCGGCCACGGGGAAGCATATCAGGCACGCCGCCTAGTCTCCCGCCACGACTTTCGAACTCTCTACGAAGCAAGACGGCCCTTTGCGAATCCGACTTTTGGACAGTCGGCCTGAAGGAAGACGGCAAGCGAAGTCTTTAGAAGAATGAAACTGTTGAGGCCCCACGACGCAGTATCCACGGAGCCTCACCAGCTTCGGGGACTACTGTCGGAGTAATGGGCCACGGGTAGGCAAACCCGAGCCCCAGAGCCTTTCAAGACATTGGGATAAGTAGCGCCGCTCATGCCGAGTCCCAGGGACGACTCCAAGATATACCGAGTCCTAGGGATGACTCCAAGATATGCCGAGTCCCAGGGATGACTCCAAGATATGCCGAGCCCCAAACGACGACTCCAAGATATGCCGAGTCCCAAACAGCGACTGCAAGATATGCCGAGTCCCAGACACCGACTCCCAGATAAGCCGACTCCCAGACGGCGACTCCAAGATATGCCGAGTCCCAGACGGCGACTCCCAGATAAGCCGAGTCCCAGACAGCGACTCCAAAATAAGCCAAGATATGCCGACTCATGGCCAGCGACTTCCAGAGAGGCTGGCTGTAGAGAGTCGGCCCGCGACTCCACCCTTGTCTCGGAGGGCGAGGCGGGGTACGGCCACGGCGTGGCCGTCCCCCCTGCTTACAATGGGCCGGCATGGCTACAGTAAGCCGTATCGCTAAAGATCTCCGGCGTGGCGTGGCACTGTTGCCATGCCTGCCCTGACCTCAGCCACAGTGGGCGGCGCACTGTGCCCACGACGCCTGCCTGTACGACCCCAGGACGGCGGGGCCGCCTGTCAGTGGGAAGACAGAAGATGGCACGAGCGCCCTGGAGACGGACCCGTGGGAGTTGGCCCCCTGGAGTCGGCCGACCCCTCCCACGGGCCCCGCACGCCATTAACCAGACAAGATGGGGAATGGCGACAGTGAACGCACGCCAGATGGCAGCGCTGTTGCCATGACCACATGACCAAGCCAGCGTCATCAGGAGTGCCGCTACAGTATCAGGCCTGTCCGCGGGGCCCGCCAGTCAGCGGGCCCAGTAGTCGACAAAGAGGATGACGGCCAGAGAGATAAACGGTTGGGACCCGCGCCCAGCCGGATTACCATTGTACCCCTGGGGGTAGGCCTATATAAACCCCCCGGGAAGCCCATGCAAAGGGTTCGGACCCAGATAGCATTAGACCTTAGAACATAGGAAGGAGGGATCTAGCCTTGCCCTCTCCTACCTCCAGAAACAGCTCCAGGAGCACCATTGTACCACTTTGCCATAGTGACCATGCGGAGACCCCGTAGAGCAGCAGTAGGGGTATTATCTTCTCGGAGAACCCTAAAGCTGGGTAAGTTCCGCCGACGTGCATGTCTTCGCCTCATCCCGCTTCCGGGCACCGGCGACGTTCTACTCGCTCCCACCATGATAAGCCATCCTTTGGCATATGTCGTACCCAACCCCCGACATTGCACCTGCTGAAATAGAAGATATTGATGTTATAATTAAGCTTACCAATAGGGATACTATTTCACCAATTGGGATTGTTAGAGATGTTGAAGTCTTGTGTGGGAAAGTTAAATATCCTGCTGATTTTCTTGTTCTTGGTTCCCCACAAGATAGCTTTTGTCCCATCATATTTGGTAGACCCTTCTTGAATACTGTTAATGCTAAGATTGATTGTGAAAAGGATGTTGTTGATTGGCTTAGGAGATATGTCTCATGAGTTTAATTTTGCTAAATTTCATAGACAACCCCATGATAAAGAATTGCCTAGTAAGGATGAAATTATTGGTCTTGCTTCTATTGTCGTGCCTCCTACTGACCCGTTAGAACAATATTTGCTAGACCATAAAAATGATATGTTTATGAATGAAAGAAGGGAAATAGATGAAGTATTCTTTAAACAGGGACCAATTTTGAAACACAACTTGCCTGTTGAAATCCTAGGGGATCCTCCTCCACCCAAGGGTGATCCCGTGTTTGAGCTTAAACCATTACCTGATACTCTTAGATATGCTTATCTTGATGAAAAGAAGATATATCCTGTTATTATTAGTGCTAACCTTTCAGAGCAAGAAGAGGAAAGATTATTGAAAACTCTAAAGAAGCACCATGCTGCTACTGGATATACTCTTGATGATCTTAAGGGCATTAGTCCCACGCTATGCCAACAAAAAATAAAATTGGAGGAACACGCCAAACCAGTTGTTGATCATCAACGATGGCTAAATCCTAAGATGAAAGAAGTGGTAAGAAAGGAAATACTAAAGCTCCTCAAGGCAGGTATAATTTATCCCATTGCTGATAGTCAGTGGGTAAGTCATGTCCATTGTGTTCCTAATAAGGGAGGTATTACTGTTGTTCCTAATGATAAAGATGAATTGACCCCGCAAAGAATTACTATAAGTTATAGGATGGTAATTGATTTCCGCAAATTAAATAAAGCTACTAAAAAAGATCATTACCCTTTACCTTTTATTGATCAAATGCTAGAAAGACTATCCAAACATACACATTTTTGCTTCCTAGATGGTTATTCTGGTTTCTCTCAAATACCTATGTCAGCTGAGGATCAAGAAAACACCACTTTTTACTTGCCCTTTCGATACCTTTGCTTATAGACGTATGCCTTTTGGTTTATGTAGTGCACATGCTACCTTTCAAAGATGCATGATGGCTATATTCTCTGACTTTTGTGAAAAGATTTGTGAGGTATCCATGGATAATTTCTCCATTTATGTATCCTCTTTTGATGATTGCTTGAGCAACCTTGATAGAGTTTTGCAGAGATGTGAAGACACTAGTCTCGTCTTGAATTGGGAAAAATGCCACTTTATGGTTAATGAAGGCATTGTCTTGGGGCATAAAATTTATGAAAGAGGTATTGAAGTTGATAAAGCTAAGATTGATGCTATTGAAAAGATGCCATGTCCCAAGGACATTAAAGGTATAAGAAGTTTCCTTGTTCATGCCGGTTTTTATAGGAGGTTCATTAAGGACTTTTCTAAAATTTCTAGGCCTCTGACTAATCTATTGCAAAAAGATATTCCTTTTGTCTTTGATGATGATTGTGTAGAACTATTTGAAATACTTAAGAAAGCTTTGATTTCCGCACCTATTATTCAGCCACTTGATTGGAATTTACCCTTTGAAATTATGTGTGATGCTAGCGATTATGCTATAGGTGTTGTTCTAGGACAAAGAGTTGATAATAAACTAAATGTTATTCAATATGCTAGTAAAACTCTAGACACTGCCCAGAGAAATTATGCTACTACTGAAAAAGAATTCTTAGCAGTTGTATTTGCTTGTGATAAGTTCAGACCTTATATTGTTGATTCTAAAGTAACTGTTCACACTGATCATGCTGCTATTAAATATCTCATGGAAAAGAAAGATGCTAAACCTATACTTATTAGGTGGGTTCTCTTGCTCCAAGAATTTGATTTGCATATTATTGATAGAAAGGGAGCTGAGAACCCCATTGTAGACAACTTGTCTAGGTTAAAGAATGTTCTTGATGACCCACTACCTATTAATGATAGCTTTCCTGATGAACAATTAGTTGTCATAAATGCTTCTCGTACTGCTCCTTGGTATGCTGATTATGCTAATTACATTGTTGCTAAATTCATACCACCTAGTTTCACATACCAGCAAAATAAAAAATTCTTTTATGATTTAAGACATTACTTCTGGGATGACCCACACCTTTATAAAGGAGTAGATGGTGGTATTAGACGTTGTATACCTGAGCATGAACAGGAACAAATCCTACGCAAGTGTCACTCCGAGGCATATGGAGGACACCACGCTGGAGATAGAGCTACACATAAGGTATTGCAATCCGGTTTTTATTGGCCTACTCTCTTCAAAGATGCCCGTAAGTTTGTCTTGTCTTGTGATGAATGTCAAAGAATTGGTAATATTAGTAGACGTCAAGAAATGACTATGAATTATTTTCTTGTTATTGAACCATTTGATGTTTGGGGCTTTGATTATATGGGACCGTTTCCTGCCTCTAATGGGTATACACATATTTTAGTTGTTGTTGATTACGTTACTAAGTGGGTAGAAGCTATTCCAACTAGTAGTGCTGATCATAACACCTCTATTAAGATGCTTAAAGAAGTTATTTTTCCGAGGTTTGGAGTCCCAAGATACTTAATGGCTGATGGTGGTTCACATTTTATTCATGTAGCTTTTCATAAAATGCTTGCTAAGTATGATGTTAATCATAGAATCGCATCTCCATATCACCCACAGTCTAGTGGCCAAGTAGAATTGAGTAATACAGAACTCAAATTAATTTTGCAAAAGGCTGTTAATAGATCTAGGAAGAATTGGTCCAAGAAACTTGATGATGCATTATGGGCTTATAGAACTGCATATAAAAATCCTATGGGTATGTCTCCATATAAAATGGTTAATGGAAAAGCATGTCACTTACCTCTCGAACTTGAACATAAGGCATATTGGGCCATTAAAGAGCTCAATTATGATTTCAAACTTGCCGGTGAGAAGAGGTTATTTTACATTAGCTCACTTGATGAATGGAGAACCCCAAGCCTACGAGAATGCCAAGTTGTTTAAAGAAAAAGTTAAAAGATGGCATGACAAAAGGATACAAAAGCGTGAATTTAACATAAGTGATTATGTTTTGCTTTTCAACTCTCATTTAAGATTTTTTGCAGGAAAGCTTCTCTCTAAATGGGAAGGCCCTTACATTATCGAGGAGGTCTATCGTTCCGGTGCCATAAAAATCAACAACTTTGAAGGCACAAATCTGAGGGTAGTAAATGGTCAAATAATCAAACATTATATCTCAGGTAATCCTATAAATGTTGAAACTAATGTTATTGAAACCGTAACCCCGGAGGAATACATAAGGGACACTTTCCAGAACGTTCCAGACTCTGAAAAGGAATAGGTATGTGGTACAGTAAGTAAACCAACTCCAAAACCGTTCTAATGACAATTTTTCTCCATTTTGGAATATTTAAGAAAATAGGAAAATAAGAAGTAGTCCGGGAAGGACACGAGACATCCACGAGGGTGGAGGGCGCGCCCTACCCCCTGGGCGCGCTCCCTGCCTCGTGGGCTCCTCGTGTGCTCTCCGGATTCCGTTTTCTTGCACGATACTTATTTTGGTCGATAAAAATTCATTCTACAATCTCCCGAAGGTTTTGACCACTGTATCGCGCAAATATCCTCTGTCTTTGTTTCGAGCTGTTTTTCTGACAGATCTAGAGCACCATGACATCTTCAAGCACTCTCAAGGACAAGTTTTTCCAAAGGGTCATCAACCCCTATGTCGCGGAGGTGCTACATCACCCTCAAACCATTGAGATGCGTGAGGGGGTGCTGCACATCCGTGATGTGGAGGGACCAAGGAGTACCGGAAACATGGAGACAAAGCTCGAAGCGATGGAACAACAAGTTTTCAAGTGCCAAGGGGTGGCGGAGAGCGGACTTAAAGCCAACCAGATGATGATCGCGGAATTCACCAACAACCACAAGCTGGACCCCAAGAACATTGGGGAGACCATCTTCAAGCTTAATGAGAAAATCGAGCACCTCCAAGCCCAGATCTATGACCTGCAAAACCAAAACTGTGAGTATGAATATAGATTCAAGAGGATGAGTTTGGCTGCAGATTTGAGGATCCCGGAGACTCGATCATCCTTCTATGATGGTGAGCCTATGCCTTGGAAGACGGACGACAAACCTACATCGTCAACAACTCCTTCCTCACCACCTCCGAGGACATAATCACATGGGTATGGGAACTCCCCTTGGCATCTGCCAAGCTTGGGGGAGTTGCCCCGGTATCGTATCACCATCACACTCCTATCTTTACCTTTTTCTTAGTTCGATCCTTTTGGTAATATCTTGATATAGTAGAATAAAGTTTTGGTATGAATTAGTTTTGAGTTTTGCTTTGTGATCCCTCTATGTAATTGAGTTCGTGAGCTATATATAATAAATATTAGTGCTGAGTCAAGGGCCTTGCTATCTTGCTATGATCTTAAGTGCATAAATGAATAAAAAGAAATAAAAGAGATCATATTGATCTTATGGATAGTAATGACTTCACATATAGAGAGTATGATGATTAAAAGTTGTTGAGAGTTGGAAAACGTAGTTTTGGTCATTGTTGCAATTAATAGGAAGTAATAAAGAAAGAGAGGTTCTCACATATAAATACACTATCTCGGACATCTTTTATGATTGTGAGCACTCATTAAAGTATGACATGCTAAAGAGTTGACATTGGACAAGGAAGACAACGTAATGGGTTATGTTTTCTCACATCTTAGTTAAAGTATATTATCATGGATCATTCAAACATGTTGAGCTTGCCTTTCCCCCTCATGCTAGCCAAATTCCTTGCACCAAGTAGATATACTACTTGTGCTTCCAAATATCCTTAAACCCAATTTTTGCCATGAGAGTCCACCATACCTACCTATGGATTGAGTAAGATCCTTCAAGTAAGTTGTCATGTTGCATGCAATAAAAATTGCTCTCTAAATATGTATGACTTATTAGTGCGAAGAAAATAAGCTTTATACGATCGTTTGATATGGAAGTAATAAAAGCGACAGACTGCATAATAAAGGTTCATATCACAAGTGTCAATATAAAGTGACGTTCTTTTGCATTAAGATTTTGTGCATCCAACCAAAAAGCACATGACAACCTCTGCTTCCCTCTGCAAAGGGCCTATCTTTTACTTTATGTCTTTTACATTATGCAAGATCAAGGTGATCTTCATCTTTCCCTTTTTCATTTTATCCTTTGGCAAGCACCTCGTGTTGGAAAGATCCTGATATATATATCCAATTGGATGTAAGTTAGCATGAACTATTATTGTTGACATTACCCTTGAGGTAAAAGGTTGGGAGGCAACAAAATAAGCCCCTATCTTTCTCTGTGTCCGATTAAAATTCCAGAACTATAAGTATTGCGTGAGTGTTAGCAATTGTGAAAGACTAAATGATAGTTGAGTATGTGGATGATAACCCACAAGTGTAGGGGATCGCAATAGTTTTCGATAAGTAAGAGTGTCGAACCCCATGAGGAGCTAAAGGTAGAATAAATATTCCCTCAAGTTCTATCGACCATCGATACAACTCTACACATGCTTGACGTTCGCTTTTCCTAGTGCAAGTATGAAACTAGAAGTACTTTGTAGGTGTTGTTGGATAGGTTTGCAAGATAATAAAGAGCACGTAAATAAAAGTTAGGGGCTGTTTAGGTAAAGATGCAATAAAGTAAAATAGCGAGTGTGGAAAAGTGGTGGTAGGAGTTGTGAAATTGTCCATGAGCACTTGACTATGTTACAAGACCAGTAATCACTATTGCAATTCTATTTGAGGGAGAGGCATAAGCTAACATACTTTCTCTTCTTGGATCATATGCACTTATGATTAGAACTCTAGCAAGCATCCGCAACTACTAAAGATCATTAAGGTAAAACCCAACCATACCATTAAAGCATCAAGTCCCCTTTATCCCATACGCAAATAACCTACTTACTCGGGTCTGTGCTTCTGTCACTCACGCCACCCACCATAAGCAAATCATAAACATATTGCAAACCCTACAGAGGGAATCCCTCACGCTTGCGAGACACGGAGGTCACAATAGGATAGCACCAATAATAAAACATGCAACTCAAACCAATCATAGAAATTCATTAATCACCGATAGGACAATGAAAATCTACTTAGACATCATAGGATGGCAACACATCATTGGATAATAATATGAAGTATAAAGCACCATGTTCAAGTAGAGGGTACAGCGGGTTGCGGGAGAGTGGACCGCTGGATATAGATGGGGGAAGGTGATGGAGATGTTGGTGAAGATGGCGGAGATGTTGGTGAAGATCGCGGTGATGATGATGGCCCCCGGCCGCGCTCCGGCGCCACCGGAAGCAAGGGGGAGAGGGCCCCCCTTCTTCTTCTTCTTCCTTGACCTCCTCCCTAGATGGGAGAAGGGTTTTCCCTCTGTTCCTTGGCTCCCATGGCTTGGGAGGGGCGAGAGCCCCTCCGAGATTGGATCTATCTCTCTGTTTCTGCATTCTCTGGTTCTGCCCCTTCACCGTTTTCTTTATATTTGGAGATCCGTAACTCCGATTGGGGTGAATTTTTCGCCCAGATTTTTCTTGTAAAATTAGCTTCCTTGCGGCAAAAGAAGAGTGTCAACCGCCTTACGGGTGGCCCACGAGAGTCCAGGGCGCGCCGGGGGGGCTGTCTCGTGGCCACCTCGGACACTGTTTCGCGTTGATTCTTCCTCCGGAAAATCCCAAATATTCCAAAATAATTCTCCGTTCATTTTTATCCCGTTTAGATTTCGTTTGATATTGGTTTTCTGCGAAACATAAAACATGCAACAGACAGGAACTGGCACTGGGCACTGGATCAATACGTTAGTCCCAAAAATAATATAAAAACTTGCCAAAAGTATATGAAAGTTGAAGAATATTGGCATGGAACAATCAAAAATATAGATACGACGGAGACGTATAAGTGGACATGCTGAAAAGCTCTATTATTGACTATTTCCCATGTTATGATAAATTGCAATTGCTTCAATGACTGAGATTATAGTTTGTTAGTTTTCAATGAAGTTTCTGAATCATACTTGACATTGTGAATAGATTGTTACTTGAGCACAAGAAATCATATGACAAAATATATATATGTTGCTGTTATAAAAATGATCATGATCCCCTCATGTCTGTATTTTATTTTTATCGACACCTCTATCTCTAAACATGTGGACATATTTTTCGATATCGGCTTCCGCTTGAGGACAAGCGAGGTCTAAGCTTGGGGGAGTTGATACGTCCATTTTGCATCATGCTTTTATATCGATATTTATTGCATTATGGACTGTTATTACACATTATGTCATAATACTTATGGCTATCTATTATATAATTAAGACAAGAGGCAAACAAGCCATCACGTTTGTCCATATAGATTTAATTATCTCGGCCGTAAATTTCAGATATTAAAGGTTGAGATTTAAAAGACATAGCGTTACACAGAAATATTATCACATATAAATAGTTTGACACATCACGTGTCACAGACAAATATTTCAATACGTGTATGTGTTTCAGCTCATATATGCCTTTCTATGAAAACATAAGTCTGAGACAATTTGACATACATAAGGTATAGCAACTAGACGGCCAACTAGGGAATTCTCCGGAAAAACACAGCTAACCAAGGAAGAATCCGATCTAGAAAAAAGAATGAAGGAAAGAAGTGTCCAAGTAGAATACGTGTGTTGCAGTTCAATAAAAAAATGTGCTGACTCATAGATTTCTGCGATGAAAAAACATTCCAGAGTCAAAAAGGCAAATAGTGTCCTTCTCTCGGTCGAACATGTATTAGCCCGGCTGAAACCAGATCACGTACGTGCCCCTTTGAAAAAGAAAAACAGATCAGGTACATACAAGCAAACGCGTATGCACTAATCAACCATGAGATGTCTATAAGCTCTAGCCACCTGTCTCCTGAAAGGTATAGATGCATGTTAGTTAGTTATTAACCGTATAGTGATATGCATCTGACACATGAGCACATACATGCAGAATCAATCGTCAGATTGAAACACATCAGTACCACTTTTTTTTGCGAGAAAAAAACACATCAGTACCACTGACACACCAAACCCAAATCCAAATGACAGCATCTCAAAAAAGTACCAGCCCAGCTGATCAAAACATCCCATACATGTCAACGCACAAGCTAAATGTACTGTCGATTTAAGCTAAATTCAATAATTTGCATGTTCGATCACGGATTAAGAAAGATTATAAGTCTCTGGAAAAAAATAAAAGTAATTAAAAATAAACACTATTAGTCAGACTTTCCAATGAGTAGTAAATACATATCTTATTAGGCGATGAATAAACAAACTAGCAAATCATTTTTGCTTATATAAATTTCAGCGACGAAAAAATATGAAGTTTAGCCCGTAAAGATGAATGTGAAATAAAGGTCTAAATAAACAACGAACATGATTACCATTTAATTAAATCTAAACTGATGCAAAACAACATGAGCATAAAAAATTTGAGAGAGAAAATGTGTAGGTGTTGACTATTTAACGATTGACTTAACAATAGTTATCTACCCTGCACTACTTACTCAGACTCGGTAAGAGCCAAGCCGATCAAGCGGTCAGTTGCCAACGAAGATGTTCATGCTTCTTCACGCATAAAGAGATGCGCCCAAACTCTGCTTTGAAAAAATGGTGCACTTCATATAAAGGGTATACGTGAGATTTGTAAAGTAGATGCAAACATACGAACATGTATTCCATGTATGTAATATGTCCCTACACCTTTCAATATTTTTGTTTTGTCTAAAATAAAATATCAGCACCAACATATAGTCGTAATATTTTTTTTCTTATAGTGAGAATGAAAGATCAAAGAAAAATTGAATTTCATCCCAAAAAAGGGTCCCCTTAGGATATGAATAAGTAGAAAGTGTATCAATATGTAATTCATAAAAATGATGCCATTTAGCGTGACTTCCAATAGGATTTTATAATGAATAAATTTTGTAAGGGGTGACTTTAGACAATGCAATTAAATTATTACATGAATTTTCGGTGGCCTGTGTGGGGAGGGAGGGAGGGAGAGAGAGAGAGAGAGAGAGAGAGAGAGAGAGAGAGAGAGAGAGAGAGAGAGAGAGAGAGAGAGAGAGAGAGAGAGAGAGAGAACAATGCACATCTAAGAGGGAAATATATGACATTTTGGTTCATGATAGCGAAGGAATAAATTCCATACGAATTCGGTAAACCTAATTGTCGTGTGGTAGGTGCGACATATGCCAAAGGATGACTAATCATAGTGGGAACCAGTAAGATGTCGCCGGTGCCAGGAAGCGGGATAAGGCGAAGACATGCATGCCGGCGGATCTTACCCGGGTTTGGAGCTCTCCTAGGAGATAATACCCTTAGTCCTACTCTGCGGGGTCTCCGCATGATCACTAAATCAGTATGTAGCTACAAGAGGCTCCTCTTCTCTCTATATGTTTGCTAGAGGAAGAAGAAGGGCAAGGCTATCTATCCTCTTCTCTCTATATGTGTGTGTGAAATCCTAAGAGCTCAACCCTTTGCATGGGTGCCCTGGGGGGTTTATATAGGCCTACCCCCAGGGGTACAATGGTAATCCGGCTGGACGCGGGTCCAAGCCGTCAGTGTCTATTGGCGCCGGCTTCTCCGCCGGCTGCTGGGGCCAGCCGACCGGTGGGTCCCGCCGGCTGCCGGCTTCTTGGTTGACAGGCTGGGCCCACCGCTTGGGGGCCTTGGCGGCGGCTAATCACTGTTGCCTCGTCCTAGATGACGATTGTTTTGTTGGGGCAACCATGGCTATAGTACCGCCGCCTGGCGGGCGCTTACTGTAGCCTTACCCCGTCTCATCCACTTGATTGTGCACAAACTTCCAGGGTAAGGGTCGGCCGGCTGCTGGGAGCCGGCTTCCCCTTGGGCCGACTGGACTAGCTTGGTTGCCTTGGGGGGGCTCACTTGCATGGGGGGCCGCCACCTGCAGGCCGTACTGATAGTCTGTCATGGGTGATGTCACGGTAAACATGGCAACAATGCCGCGCCGGGCGGGGGATGGCCGACCGGTACGATGCACTGTGGCCATGCCCGTTCCGGGATTCGGGGGTGGCAGGCTTCACTGTAGCCACGCCCCGTCTTATCGTCGTTATGTGGGTGCAAACTTTGAGGGCATATGGGGTGGGCCGCCTACTAGAGGTTGGTCGCTTTAGTGGCCGCCTGCTAGGAGTCAACCCACTTTAGGCTGGTATACTGATCTCTGCCGCCTTCCTGCAGGTGGCCGTGTCACAGACGGCCACGGGAAGGCGTCCCTTTGTCTTGGATGCTTGAGGGGCGCAGTCGGCCCAATGTTTCAAAGAGCCAGGAGGAGCCGGCAAGGCTACCCGTGGTCATTTACTCCGACAGTAGTCCCCGAAGCTGGCTGGGCTTCGTGGTCGGACGGAGAATGAGAAGCCCAAATAGCTTCCTACTCTGCGGGACTGGTAGCTGAACTCGGCCTTCACCGAATGCGTCGTCTGGTCGAAATTGAAGCTTGAAGGCGGGAACCAGGTGATGCGCCGCCCATCGTCCGTGTGCCACGTGGCACCAGCCGTCTGGGCCTGCCTGTCAGCCCACGCACGCCACGGGACATCACCGCAGGCTGGGGCTCGCCACTACAGTGCCTCGACCCACGCGCGGATCCGCTGCGGCCGAAATGGTCGGTTGGCATTCTGGGGCAGTTGATACACGCCTTAATTGGCGCGGTAAACGCGGGGTCATGGGGGAGTGGGTGCAGTTAATCCCATGTCCCCCACGCCTCGCCTCCTTGGCTTCGCCGCTCTGAGGCTATAAATAGGGGGAGGAGGGGCGGCGAACACACGCGCACCCATGCTCTCCTCCGCCATTCTCTTCTTCTCCTCGCTGCTGCTGCTGCTGCCGTCGCCCGCCGCCGCACCAAGCTCTCAGCCCGCTTGCCGCGCCGCACCTTGACGCTGCAAGGACACGCGCCCGCCACCGTGCAATCCCTTTGCTCGAGCCCTTCGACCCCATGGCGCGTGCCGGATCGTGGGATGGCTCCAACGTCCACGAGGACCACGTCGACTTTCTCCGCCAGACGCGGTGGCTGCCCGGCAGGGACTTCGTGATGGGTCGCCTGGCACCGGAGGGGGAGATTTTGCCGGCGCTGGAGGAAGGCGAACGCGTCGTCTTCAGGTCGCATTTCCTGCGCGGCTTCGGCTTGCCGGCAAGCGGCTTCCTCCGCGCCTTTCTTGACTTCTACGGCCTCCAGCCGCAACACCTCACACCAAACACGGTGGTGCTACTGTCCGCCTTCGTCTCCCTTTGCGAGGGCTTCCACGGCGTCCTCCCCACCATCGAGCTCTGGGGGGACTTCTTCCAATCGAAGCTCGACTCCATCGCCAAGGGGTCCGCTCTAACAGGGCCCCGCTCTCGTTGGGTCGGTCGGTTGCCGGTTCTGTTGTGAGGGCGGCGGGGGGCTCCACCAGCTCCCGCCGTGTAGACACACGCACCGAGCTTCAGGCGGCGATGGAGAGGAACGCGCGGGAGGCGCGCGAGGAGTAGGAGGCGGAGTGGCAGAAGGCGGCTGCAGCCAAGGCGGTGCAGGAGGATGTGGACGAGGACGCGAGGGTGTAGGCCGTCTTCGTGGCCCAGATGCAGGCACACGCCACAGCAGCAGCGCAGGCGGGGGAGGCCTCATGCGGCCAGCCCCCACAGCTCGTCATCCCCCTCCGCGCCGTGGTGCCAACGCCCGAAGCCTCGGTGGTGCAGCCTGAAAGGGCCGGTGGCGACCATCCGATTATGGAGAGGGTGGAGCGCGACGACGTCGCCCCGGAGATGGAGGTGATTCCGCCATCGTCGACTGCAGTGGGCCAAGGCGGCCAGCCCAACGCGCCACCCGTGCCGCCGGCTAGAGTCAAGCCGGCTGCGGGGGGTGATCTTGCGGTCCAGCCTTCGATGCGCCGACGCATCGGGAAGGCGGCCTCGGCGCCGCCTCCGCAGGAGGTCAGGGGCACCGGCTCGTCGACCCAAAACCTAGAAGCGGCTAGCGCCGGCTTGGCAGACTGGGCGCCAGGGGGAGGGACGGCCGTGTTGAACGAAGCGGCGCAGGACGTCCGGGCCCGTCTTCAATCTCAGGCCACCGCCCTGAAGAACTACAACCAGGAGTTCCTGGCGATGCGGACGGCCATCCGGGTATGCCTCCTATTTTTTGCTTCTTGCTCTTGTGTTCCTCTATGGGGGCGCGTCAGCGCACCCACTGGGTGTAGTCCCCGAGTTCCGGGCCGGCTGCTAAGCAGGCGGCCTGGAACTTTTAAGCAGGCTCGGGTGCTGACTTGTTTTTTCTTGTTCGCCTGTCCTTTTGGTAGGACTATCATAATCTCTGCGCGACCGCCTTCAACTCCCAGGTCCGGGATCTGGACCAGAAGACAGTCGACTTGTCGGAAAGCCGGAGTAAGTGTTCTGCCTTCTTTCTCTCATGGGGGCGCGTCAGCGCACCCAGTGGGTGTAGTCCCCGAGATGAGGGCCGACTGCTGAGCAGTCGGGCCGGATATTTTCTGGCGACTTCTTGCTTATTGATTATTCCTCTTTGTTGTTTTTGCAGAGGCCAATGCCGGCTTGCAGCAGCAACTTGGTGAGGCCCAAACCGCGCTGCACGCCAAGGAGGCGGAGTATAGCATGGTGGTCCAGGAGCGCGCCCGCCTGGCCAAGCGGTTGGCTGATCAGGAGAAGTGTCACAAGGCGGCCCTTCAGAAGGTGAAGGACAGCGAGGCCTCCCTCCAAGCTGAGTATGAGACCCAGACGGTGAACTGGGCTGAGTCGGAGCAGACGCTGAACGACGGCTACAGCCGCATTGAGGACATGGTTGACGGTAAGCCGCCTTCCTTCTCTTTCCTTCATTTGCCTCCTGTTGTTTTAGTCCGGCCTCTAACTTTGTATTCTTTCTTTTCTTCTTTGCTTAGAGTATTTCCCTGGCTACTCCGTCGCTGCCAGCCAAACCATTGAGGCCCACCGCGAAGCACGAAGGCAGGCTCGCGTGGAGATTGTGCCGAATGCTCGTCGGAGTCTTGAAGAGCAGCTCCTGGCCATCCAGGCCCGTCTCTAGCCGGCTCACCGGATGCTCCGCCGCCTTCAGCATGTCGGGGCCTAGGTCCTAGCCGCCCTCTGGCCCGACACACTGGCACCGTGTACCCCCAGTCGGACCGCCGACTGGCTTGAAGTAGTCGTCGACCGCTTTGACGCGTGGAAGGCTTCTTTGGCCCGGCCAGGCGCCAGGCGGGCGTTGGAGTTTGTCAGGGCATGGTATCCTGGGCTGGATCTAGCCCAGTTAGCCACGTTCTGGCAGGAGGCCCACGAGAATTTGGTGGCGATGAGGCCCGCCATCGTCAATTGTGCTGCGACAATCGCCGAGTACACCGACACCAGTGTTTTCATCCCCAGCTGAACGAGGATGGTGTTGCGGTGCCGGCCGACCTCTTCAGGCTGAACCCTGAGGACGGCGAGGACTCGGCGGAGGAGATCGACTCCAGTGACGAGGGCGAGGACGAGGAAGACAAGGTCGGCGAAGACGCTGCGCCGGGTGATGGAGCAGACGGCCAGCCTCAACCCAACCGCGCCTCAAGCAACGAGGCGTGTGCAAGCACGCCTCCTGGTGCTGGAGACGATCAGGGCGAGACCCGCCATCCGGCCACTCCACCAGCCAGCGCCGCCATCTCTACCAACCTGCCAGGCTCGCCTGTGGTTCCTTTGGCCTAGGCGGCCAGTTTTATCCTGCTTTGTCGATCTTTTGAACAATATCTTGTTAAATTTGCGCCGTTCCACCCACTGTGGGTGTACTCAAACTATGTTGAACTCTGGCCTTCGAACGCCTTTTGTGTAAATATTATCTCGCATGTGCTATGCTGGTGTCGGCTTCTGACTTTTCTTGCTTTTAATCTTTTTTCGGCTTTTTCCTTTGCCGCCCTTTCTTGGCAGCCGCCTTTCCAGCCGGACAACTGCTCTGCAGCCTATGGGTGGGCAAGTACGCGGCCGTTTTGGGAGGGCAAGTACTTCAGCCTTCTTAGATTGTGGCAAGGTAAGTAGGAAGCCGGCCAACCGGTTGTTTAGCAGTCGGTTGGCAGGGCGAGGAGCCGGCTTGTGCTATGCAAAACTCATTAGTCCTTAGCCATTTTTCGTGTGGGCACCATTTCTTGCCTTTGACTCTTTCCAGCCGGACAGCCGCTCTGCGAGCTGCGGCTTTTGGCAAGAGGGGGCTAGATGCCGACACACTACTTGTCTGACTGCAGGTAGTGTTTTCATATCAAAAGGCGGCAAGTCCCCGGGCCGACTGGTCGAACCCGGTGCAGGACGAAAGAACAAATGTACTAACACATTCATAGGCATAGGAACTTATCATATAGATAAAAGAGGGCAGTCCCCGAGTGCTCCTCGGGGGTCCCGATGTCTTGTACTTAACACAAAAGGTAGCATGGTACATGCTGCATTAACTGTAAAATCTTCGAAGGAGGTTTGCATTCCATGGGCGTTCTGACTCCTTGCCAGAATCATCTCTCTTGCGCCCCTTGGGCTTTTGTGCGTCGATCAGGTAGTAGGCATCATTGCCCAAGACCTTGCTGATGATGAAGGGGCCTTCCCAAGGGGCCGAGAGCTTGTGTCGGCCGGCTGTTCGCTGGATCAGCCGGAGCACAAGGTCGCCTTCTTGGAAGGATCTTGGCTTGACCTTTCGACTGTGGTAACGGCGCATGCTCTGCTGGTAGATGGCGGACCGACTGAGTGCTAACAGTCGGCCCTCTTCCAGCAGATCAACACCGTCTTCTCATGCTTCCCTCGCCTCTGCTTCCATGTACATGGTGACTCGAGGAGAGTCGAACTTGATGTCAGTTGGAATGACAGCCTCGGCACCGTACACAAGGAAGAAGGGAGTGAAGCCGATCGACTTGTTCAGAGTAGTGCGCAAGCTCCAAAGGACGGCCGGCAACTCCTCGAGCCAGCAGCCGGCCGAACGCTCCAGTGGCTCGACTAATCGGTGCTTGATGCCGGAGAGGATGAGGCCGTTTGCTCGTTTGACTTGTCTGTTTGATTGCGGATGGGCACCGGACGCTTAGTCCTGTCGGATGCCCTACATCGCGCAAAAATGGGCCAAGGCTCCCTCGGCAAAATTTGTGCCATTATCGGTGATGATGCTGTGCGGTATGCTGTACCGGGTTGTGATGTCCGCAATGAAGGTCACAGCAGTCGACCCATTCAACTTCTTGATTGGCTTTGCTTCGATCCACTTGGTGAATTTATCAACAGCGACTAGCAGATGAGTCATGCCGCCGCGTGCCGTCTTGGATGGTCCCACCATATCCAGCCCCTAGACGGCAAAGGGACAGGTGAGGGGGATGGTCTTGAGTGCAGAAGCCGGTAGGTGTTGCTTGGAGCTAAAAACTTGGCACCCTTTGCAGTGTTTGACTAACTCTTTGGCGTCTTCCAAAGCAGTCGGCCAGAAGAAACCATGGCGGAAAGCTTTGGCGACAAGTGATCTTCAGGCCGTGTGGTGGCCACACTCGCCTTGATGGATGTCTCTAAGGATTGCTATGCCCTTTTCTGGCTCAACGCAGCGCTGGAAGACTCTAGTCATGCTGTGCCTAACAAGCTCTCTGTTTACTATTGTGTAGGCTCTGTCTCGGTGTAGAACTTGTATTGCCGAGATCTCGTCAGTCGGCAGCTCTCTGTTCAACAGAAAGTTGAGGATGGGCTGGGCCCATGATGGAGCTGTGACATCTTCTATTGCCAACACGGCTAATGCAACTAGGGCGGTTGGGATGCACTACGGGAAACAGGAGATTTGCCGTCAGTAATTTCTTTGCCGTCAGCATTTCGTCGGGGCAGACGGCAAAGAAAGGGTTTGCCGTCATCAACAGATGGCAAAGAAAAAATAACGGCAAAATAGACTTTGCCGTCTGCCTTTTATATTACAGACGGCAAAGAGTAAACTTTGCCGTCTGTAACAATAAATACAAACGGCAAAGAATTTTGCCGTCTGCCTTTTTTATTATATATGGCAAAGAGCTCATTTTGCCGTCTTTAATATAAAACGCAGACGGCAAAGAACTTTGCCGTCTGTGAATTTATTAACATACGGCAAAGTGCTTACTTTGCCGTCTGTAAATAGAACAACAGACGGCAAAGAGAAAACACAAGTCCACGGATCGATCATGCGGATCGCTGACATGGCTAAATCTCCTCTGCACATCCCCATCAAGCAAAACCCACCAGCCCCACTTCGCACGTCCTCTCTCTCCACCTTATCCATCCGACACCCCCACGCCCCACCACTACTCCCTCTCGTACGTCTCTCCCCCACGCCCCGACCATCTCTCCTCCCGGCCTCTGCCTCACCATCCTCGATCACATCGCCCCTGCCGGCCCCCGACGCAAGTCCCCCGTCGCACCCACCGGCCCCCGGCGCGAGTCCCCCGTCGCCCCCACCGGCCGCTGGCCTCGGCTCGTCCCCCATCGCCCCTGCCTACCTTCGGCCCCAGCCCTCGTCACTCCCGCCTGCCCCCAGCCGCGCGGGCAGCGAGCATGGCTGACCCGCGGGTGGCGAGCGCGGGCGCGCAGGGGCCTCGTCCCTTCGGCGCGCGAGCATGGCTGACCCGCAGGTGGCGAGCACGGGCGCGCGGCGGCCTCGTCCCTTCGACGCACGAGCATGGCGGACCCGCGGGTGGTGAGCACAGGCGCACGGCGGCCTCGTCCCTCGGGCGCGCGGCGGCCTCGTCCCTCCGGCGCGCAGCGGCCTGACGTTGTACTGGCGCGCGACGATGGCCCCCTCTCTCTCTCTCCAGGATCCAGCGAGCACGGCCGGGCGGCGGTGCGGATACCAGGGTCGGGCAATCGGCGCGGGCGAGCGTGGCTGTCCGGTGGCACGGCGAGTAGGGCCGGGCGAGCTGCGCGGTGAGCAGGGCGAGGCGAAGGAAGGCCGGCGGTGAAGTACCTGTTGCTGCGAATGGAGGACATGGAGGACTTGATTGCTTTTTATTTTTAGTTTCTAGGGGTCCTTGTGTAAATTTTAGGACAGCTCTTGTAACTTCTTTGTAACCACCGATGATGATTGCAAGACAGCAAGGCCGTGCTGAATCCAAAATCTCCGTGAGCTAGACACCTGTTTTGGTTTGTTGTTCCTGGTTCCGTTGAGATGCTTTGCTAGGATGTCACTTTAAAAAAAAATGAAAAACAATCTTTACCATCTGTACTTTAGTCTGGATGACGGCAAAGCACATGTTTTGACTGACGGCAAAGAATACGTTTTTTGCCGTCTGTTATTTTTGAGGCAGACGGCAAAACCGAATTGACTGACGGCAAAGTCTTTGCCGTCATCCCGATAAACAGCAGACAGCAAAGTATTCTTTGCCGGCTATTCTTTGCCATCTGATTTTGCCGTCTGCTTCCAGACGGCAAAGTCTTTGCCGTCTGGAATTTGGTCTTTGCCGTCTGTAATCCACAGACGGCAAATCTCCTGTTTCCCGTAGTGATGGAAGGTGGCGAGTTGGAGTCGGCCATCACCTCTTGTATCATTGAAGTTCCCGGGCCGACTGCTGCAGTCCCCGGGCCGGGTTCTAAAGTCCCCGGACCAGGTGCAGTTGCTGTAGTCCCCGAGCCGCCTGTTGAAGTCCCTGTGCCGACTGCTGAGGTCCCCAAGCCAGATCCGACTGCTTCGGGGTCAGCCGACACGAAGATGGAGTCGGATTCTGGCGAAGGCTTGACAGACAGCTTGATGAGGCGTTGAAGGGAGACGCCGGTTGGTATAGCTTGCCGGGTGGAGCCGATTCATGCCAGTGCATCTGCTTGCTCATTGTCGGCCCGTGGCACGTGGAGGAACTCGCACCCTTCAAAATATCCGCTGACTTGCTGGCCGTGGAAGCGATAGCTCACCATATTTGCATCCTTGGCGTCCCAATCACTAGATGACTGTTGGACCACCAAGTCTGAGTCAGCATTGCACAGGATCCGGCGGATGCCGAGTTCCTTGGCTAGCCGGAGCCCGTGTATGAGCGCCCCATACTTGGCTACGTTGTTGGAGGTGGCAAAATGGATTTGCAATGTGTATCTGAGCTTGTCGCCTTTGGGAGAGATGAGGACGACACCGGCTCCCAATCCGGTGTGCTTCTTGGATCCGTCAAAGTGCATCCGCCAATGGGTGGAGTCGGGTGCTGGCGGCAGGTACAGGGTCTTAGCCTAGTCGACGAGGAAGTCGGCCAGCACTTGGGACTTGATGGCGGTGCGGGGCTGGTAGAAGATGGTATAAGGAGCCAGCGCAATAGCCCACTTGGGCACTCGGCCGAATGCATCCCGGATGCCCATGATCTCGGCCAGCGACGCAGTGCAAACGACCGTGATGGGGTGCTCTTGAAAGTAGGGCTTGAGCTTCTTGGCGGCAAAGTACACGCCGTAGCACATCTTCTCGTAGTGGGGGTAGTTCTGCTTCGATGTTGATAGTACTTCGCTCAAGTAATATACCGGTCTGTGGACCAGCTGAACTTTGCCTTCCTCTGGGCACTGAACCACGATGACTGTGCTGACCACCCGGCTAGTTGCGGCAATGTAAAGGAGCATGGGCTCCTTTTCAGTCGGAGCCGCCAGGACAGGCGGCATGACTAGCACCTTCTTCAACTGGTGAAAGGCTTCATTCACCTGGTCATTCCACTCAAAGTGAGTGGTTTTCTTCATGAGTTGATACAGGGGAAGGGCCTTCTCCCCAAGTCGGTTGATAAAGCAGTTGAGGGAAGCCAGGCATCCGGTAAACTTCTGGACGTCCTGTAGCCGGGTGGGAATCTCCATCCTCTCTATGGCCTTGATCTTCACCGGGTTGCACTCAATGCCCCGTTGAGAGACCAGGAAACCAAGGAGCTGGCCGGCTGGTACTCCGAACATGCATTTTTCTGGGTTGAGCTTGATCTGAAAGCGGCGCAAGTTATCGAATGTTTCCTGGAGATCTTCCAACAGGGTGTCGCGCTTCTCCGTCTTCACCACAATATCGTATACATAGATGTGGGCATTTCTGCTGAGTTGCTTGAGGAGGCATTTCTGCATGCAACGCTGAAAAGTGGCACCAACATTTCTTAGGCCGAATGTCATAGTCAGGTAGCAGAAAGCTCCGAATGGTGTGATGAAGGCGGTCTTCAGGTGGTCGGCTGGGTCCCATTTGATCTGATGGTAACCCGAATAGGCATCCAAGAAACTCAACAGCTCGCATCCGGCTGTGGAGTCTATCACTTGTTCAATTCTGGTAAGGCAAACAGATCTTTGGGGCAGGCTTTGTTGAGGCTGGTATAATCTATATGCATGCGCCATTTCTTGTTCTTCAGTACAAGGACTGGGTTGGCAAGCCATTCTGGAAAGAACACCTCCATAATGAAGTCGGCTGCCAGAACCCGGGCTATCTCTTCACAACAATTCTTCTCTTCTCCTCTGACAGTCGACGGAGGGGTTGTTTGACTGGTTTTGCATCTGATCGGACATGTAGCTTGTGCTCGGCGAAATCCGTTGGAACACCCAGCATGTCTTTGGGGGACCATGCGAAGATATCCCGATTCTCACGGAGGAAATAGACGAGCTCGCTTTCCTATTTGCTGTCCAGAATTGTTCCTACCAGAGCGAACCTCTTTGGGTACTCCGGGTCCAACGATATCTTCTTCATTTCCTTGGCCGGCTGGAAGGATCCCTGAGTTTCTGACTCCTTGGGATCGGGCGATAGGTCTGGCTACTTGCCGGCCATGGCCACAACCCGATCAAGGATCTATCTTTCTACAGCAATCACGAGGGACTTGGCCAGCCAGCTGCTGGCTGCAGCATAGTCGGAGGACTTCTTGTAATCTCTGACTATGGTGATGATGCCCTTGGAGCTCGGCATCTTCATCTTGAGGTAGGAGTAGTGGGGCACGGCCATGAACTTGGCCAGAGCAGGCCAGCCAAGTAAAGCGTGGTAAGGGATCTTGAGATCCACTACCTCAAACCAGACTGCTTCGCGACGGAAGTGATCCTTGTCTCCAAAGAGAACATCTATCTTGGTCTTGCCGATTGGTGAGCATGAAAGGTTGGGTACAATGCCATGGAAGATAGTCCGACTGGGCTGGAGCTGCTTCGCCTTGATATTCAGTTTTTCCATGGTGTCATGGTACAGGATGTTGATGTTGCTTCCTCCATCGATCAGAATTCAGGAGAGACAGACAACTCATCTCTCGGCGGCAAAGGTGGCATCCAACACTAAAGCGTAGGAACCCGGAGAGGGCATCACCTCTGGGTGATCAGCTCGGCTCCAGCTGATGGGGTTTTTAGACCAGTGCACGAATTCTGGATCTTTAGAGGCGACATCATTGACTTCTTGATGTTGTCGGTGCCGGCTACGCTTGTCGTCGGCTTGGATGGTAAAGACGACGTAGGCTGCATGCTTGTCAGGGAACTCGTCTTGAATAGCTCCGACTGCTGGGCGGGCGGCCGGCTGTTGAGGAGGCGGAGGCAGCAGTCCTTCGCCCTTGGAGATTTGGGTGAGCCAATGACACTTCCAAGTTGTGTGGTTGGACGGCTTCGTGCTGCTATGGAACTTCCAGGGAGCATCGAGGGTCTGCTCATAGGAGAAGGCAGGCTGCCAAGCCGGGCGGCCACCTTTCTGACGCTTTGGCATAGGCTGCCCTTCCGTCTGCTCGTCTTCAACCATGGCCACCTGCCGGCTGGTGGAAGTTGGCATCGTGGTCTTTCGCTTGTTGTCGTTCTTATGCGGGCGCCGGTTGGTGTCGCCAGCCGGTGTCTTGGGAGCCGGAGGTAGCACCTTTACGGAGGTGTCCACCCGGAGCTCCAACTTCATTGAAGAGTCGGCAGTGGAATACTTGTCTGCTATGATCAACAGCTCATCGAGTGTAGCCGGCTCGTCGTAGAGAAGCCGGTGCTTGAGGAGGGTGCCTTCTCGGCACCCGATGGTGAAGTACTCTATGGCTTGTACCTCGTGCACCCCTTCGCAGGAGTTGCGGAGCTCGGCCCAGCGCGTCAGGTAGTCGTGGCTGGACTCAGTCGGGCCTTGGATGCACAAGGAAAGTTGGCGGGGCTTGGGTGCCCGCTTGTACGTGCTGGTGAAGTTGCGGTTGAAGACCTCCAAATCCAGCCAGCTGTTGATGCTGCAGGGCTTGAGGCTGTTCAGCCAAGTGCGCACCATGCCCTGAAGCATGAGGGGGACGTACTTTACGACAACACGCATGTTGCCATTCACGATGCTGACTATGGTGGAGTAATCGATTAGCCAATCTTCTGGCTTCACCGAGCCGTTGTACTTGGGCGTGTCTCTTGGGAGCGAGAACCCTTCTCCAGCAGCCCGTGTGCCGGAGGCGGCGCGATCAACCTCACGTTGATAGGATTTGGTAAGGCGTCTCATGGTGGCTATCTTCTTGCCGTTCTCGATGAGGGCGAGGCGGCGAGCCTCCAGTGTCTCGACGTCGGCGTCCGCCGGGTTGGGTGCGGACAAGTTGTGCAACACCGTTTGCAGAGCATCGCGAGAGTTCTCGCCGGAGGTGGCGTCGTGGCTGATGACCAGCACTTCGGTGACGGTGCTTCCGCCGCTGTCGGCGCGAGGTAGAGGGTCGTCGATCACCACCACGTTGGTGGGGAAGGCGTCGAGGGATGTCATGTAGGAGTCGACAAGCATCGGGTGGGTGGAGCCGATTGACTCCAGGTCGGAGGTGGGCTCGTTGGCGATGTCGAGCTTGCCAAGGAGGTCGATGAGGCAGCTCTCGGAGCTGGTCGTTCCCGCGGCTGGTGCGGGCTCGTCGGTTATGCGAACCTCACCGACAAGATCGGCGTGGTGGCTCGCTGCACAGGCGGCGTCGACGTCGTGCAGCACATCAGGGCAAGCGCCATCGGGCGTGCCGGGCTGGCTACGCTCGCTAGGGAGGAACAAGGTTCCCGTCGAGAGCAGGTTTCCGGATGACGGTGCACCTGACCCCGCTGTTGGCGTTAAATGTCGGGTGGTAGGTGCGACATATGCCAAAGGATGGCTAATCATAGTGGGAACCTGTAAGACGTCGCCGGTGCCTGGAAGCGGGATAAGGCAAATACATGCACGCCGGCGGATCTTACCCAGGTTTTGGGCTCTCCTAGGAGATAATACCCTTAGTCCTGCTCTGTGGGGTCTCCGCATGATCACTAAATCAGTATGTAGCTACAAGAGGCTCCTTGAGCTGTTTGCTAGAGGAAGAAGAAGGGCAAGGCTAGCTATCCTCTTCTCTCTATATGTGTGTGTGAAATCCTAAGAGCTCAACCCTTTGCATGGGTGCCCTTGGGGGTTTATATAGGCCTACCCCCCAGGGGTACAATGGTAATCCGGCTGGACGCGGGTCCAAGCCGTGAGTGTCTATTGGCGCCGACTTCACCGCCGGCTGCTGGGGCCCACCGATTGGTGGGTCCCGCCGGCTACCGGCTTCTTGGTCGATAGGCTGGGCCCACCGCTTGGGGGCCTTGTCGACGGCTAATCACTGTTGCATCATCCTAGATGATGATGCTTTTTTCGAGACAAGCATGGCTACAGTACCGCCGCCTGGAGGGCGCTTACTGTAGCCTTACCTCGTCTCCAACGTATCTATAAATTTTTATTGTTCCATGTTATTATATTACCCGTTTTGGATGTTTATGGGCTTTACTTTACACTTTTATATCATTTTTGGGACTAACCTACTAACCGGAGGCCCAACCTGAATTGCTGTTTTCTTGCCTATTTCAGTGTTTCGAAGAAAAGGAATATCAAACGGAGTCCAAACGGGATGAAACCTTCAGGAGCGATCTTTTTGGAAAAAATGCAAACCAGGAGACTTGGAGTGGACGTCAAGCAACGAACGAGGCAGTCACGAGGGTGCCCGGCGCGCCCTAAGGCGGTGGGCACGCCCCCACCCTCGTGGGTCCCTCGAGCGTCAACCGACATACTTCTTCCTCCTATATATATCCACGGACCCAGAAAACATCCAGGAGCACCACGAAAACCTAATTCCACCGCCGCTACCTTCTGTATCCGCGAGATCCCATCTTGGAGCCTTCGTCGGCGCTTCACCGGAGGGGGAATCAACCACAGAGGGCGTCTACATCATCTCCAAGACCTCTCCGATGAGTTGTGAATAGTTTACCACAGACCTTGGGGTCCATAGTTATTAGCTAGATGGCTTCTTATCTCTCTTTGATTCTCAATACAAGGTTCTCCTTCCTATTCTTGCAGATCTATTCGATGTAACTCTTTTTGCGGTGTGTTTGTCGAGATCCGATGAATTATGGGTTTATGATCAAGTTTATCTATGAGAAATATTTGAATCTCCTCTGAATTCTTTTATGTATGATTGGTTATCTTTGCAAGTCTCTTCAAATTATCAGTTTGGTTTGGCCTACTAGATTGATCTTTCTTGCAATGGCAGAAGTGCTTAGCTTTGGGTTCAATCTTGCGGTGTCCTTTCCCAGTGACAGCAGGGGCAGCAAGGCATGCATTCTATTGTTTCCATCGAGGATAAAAAGATGGGGTTTATATCATATTGCATGAGTTTATCCCTCTACATCATGTCATCTTGCTTAATGTATTACTCTGTTCTTCATGAACTTAATACTCTAGATGCAGGCAGGAGTCGGTCGATGTGTGGAGTAATAGTAGTAGATGCAGAATCGTTTTGATCTACTTGTTGCGGAGGTGAGGCCTATATACATGATCATGCCTAGATATTCTCATAACTATGCACTTTTCTATCAATTGCTCAACAGTAATTTGTTCACCCACCGTAATAATTATGCTATCTTGATAGAAGCCACTAGTGAAACCTATGGCCCTCGGGTCTATCTTTTATCATATAAGTTTTCCATCTACTTTTATTTGCATCTTTTATTTTCCATTCTATATCTAAAAATACCAAAAATATTTATCTTATCTTATTATCTCTATCAGATCTCACTTTCGCAAGTTACCGTGAAGGGATTGACAACCCCTTTATCACGTTGGTTGCGAGGTTCTTGTTTGTTTGTGTAGGTGCGTGGGACTTTTGAGGAGCCTACTACTGGATTGATACCTTGGTTCTCAAAACTGAGGGAAATACTTACGCTACTTTGCTGCATCACCCTTTCCTCTTCAAGGGAAAAACCAATGCATGCTCAAGAGGTAGCAAGAAGGATTTCTGGAGCCGTTGCCACGGAGGTCTTCGCTCAAGTAAAGACATACCAAGTACCCATCACAAACTCATCTCCCTTGCATTACATTATTTGCCATTTGCCTCTCGTTTTCCTCTCCCCCACTCCACCCTTGCCATTTTATTCGCCCTTCTTCTATTCGTCTTTTCATTTGCTTTGATGTCTTACCTGGCTCGTTTGCTCGTTTGGTTGGAATAGTTGTTTATTTATTGCTAAACAGAGAACCTAAGATCTATGGATCCTCATCCGCTTGCTAATCTTTTTAAGAGATCCAATTATGATGAACCAATTGCTAGTGAGTTTTGTGCACTAGATTGTCATTATGAAGCTTTGCTCGAAATTTGTGAATCTGGAAATTATGATGAAAAAATTTACGAAGAGATTCACGATAACTCCTTGAATAAAAAACATTATTTCAATGATTTTACTATAAATTCTCTTGATGTCAATTGTGCTAATAATATGCAAAACCCTAAGCTTGGGGATGCTAGCTTTGCTATGTCTACTACTTGTTGCAATGATCATGATTGGGGTGATTCTTCTTTTGATCTTGAAAATTAATTTAAGCCCCATGATGAATATCAGATTGATAATAGTAATATTGAAAGTGGGTTTGGAAGAGTGTCAATTTTAGATCCCACATATTTGGATAATGTTCAATCTTATGAAGTTTTTGATAAAAGTGGTCTTGGAGAGGTCATAACTTTAGTTAATGTTAATCCCACTATTTTGGAAGAGTGTCAACTTTGCATGCATATGGATCGTATTGAAAATATGTTATGTGATAGCTATTTTGTTTAATTTTCTTATAATCCTACATGTAATTATTATGAGAGAGGAAAATATGGTTGTAGAAATTTTCATGTTACTAAATTACCTCTCTTCATGTTGAGATTGCTATCATCTTCTTCCTTGCATATCCTAGTTTTTGCTTGCCTTGATAATTTGTTTGCTTATAAGAAACCTATGCATAGGAAGTGTGTTAGACTTAAGTGTGTTTTTCACATGTTTTACGATGCTCTCTTTATGCTTCAATTCTTGTCTTTCATGTGACCATCATTGAAATCTCAATGCCTAGCTAAAAAGGCTTTAAAGAAAGGCCCTTAAAGAAAAGCGCTTGTTGGGAGACAACCCAATATTTTTCCTTGTTGTTATTAAATAAATAATTAATCTAGATTTGGTTTTATGTTTTAATTAGTGTTTGTGCCAAGTAGAACCTATAGGATCATCTTGGGTGAAAGTTAATTTGATTCTGTTGAAAAACAGAAACTTTGCGCTCACGAGAAAAAAAAATCAATAAATCACATAAACGTGCTTTTGTGTTGCTTATTTTTGATGTAATAGACAAATTTCCTGGGATGTCCTATTTTGGTAGGATTTTTGGAGTTACGGAAGTATTCTAAAGTTATAGATTGCTACAGACTGTTCTATTTTTGACAGATTCTGTTTTAGTGTGTTGTTTGCTTATTTTGATGAATCTATGGCTAGTATCGGGGGTTATGAACCATAGAGAAGTTGGAATACAGTAGGTTTAACACCAATATAAATAAAGAATGAGTTCATTACAGTACCTTAAGTGGTGGTTTTTATTTCTTGCACTAACGGAGTTTATGAGATTTCCTGTTGGGTTTTGTGTTGTGAAGTTTTCAAGTTTTGGGTAAAGATTTGATGGACTATGGAATAAAGGGTGGCAAGAGCCTAAGCTTGGGTATGCCCATGGAACCCCAAGATATTCAAGGATAACCAAAAGCCTAAGCTTGGGGATGCCCTGGAAGGCATCCCCTCTTTCGTCTCCGTCTATCGGTAACTTTACTTGGAGCTATATTTTTATTCGCCACATGATATGTGTTTTGCTTGGAGCATCTTGTATGATATGAGTCTTTGCTTTTTATATTACCACTATCATACTTGCTTTACACACCTTTTGGGAGAAACCCACATGATTTAGAATTTATTAGAATACTCTATGTGCTTCACTTATATCTTTTGAGCTAGATAATTTTTGCTCTAGTGCTTCACTTATATCTTTTAGAGCAGGGCGGTGGCTTGATTTTGTAGAAATTGTTGATCTCTCATGCTTCACTTATATTATTTTGATAGTCTTTTAGAACAGCATGGTATTTGCTATGGTTATGAAATTGGTCCTAGAATGATGAGCATCCAAGTTGGGTATAATAAAAACTATCATAGAAAGTGAATTGGATGCTATGATCAATTTGAAGCTTGATAATTGTTTTGAGATATGAGGATGGTGATATTAGAGTCATGCTAGTGGGGTAATTATGAATTTAAGGAATACTTGTGTTGAAGTTTGTGATTCCCGTAGCATGCACGTATGGTTAACCGCTTTGTGCTGAAGTTGGAGCATGATTTATTTATTGATTGTCTTCCTTATGAGTGGCGGTCGGGGACGAGCGATGGTCTTTTCCTACCAATCTATCCCCCTAGGAGCATGCGCTTAGTGCTTTGTTTTTGATGACTTGTAGATTTTTGCAATAAGTTTATGAGTTCTTTATGACTAATGTTGAGTCCATGGATTATACGCACTCTCTCCCTTCCACCATTGCTAGCCTCTCTTGTGTCGCGCAACTTTCGTCGGTACCATACCCCCACCATATACCTTCCTCAAAACAGCCACGATACTTACCTATTATTGCATTTTCATAGCCATTACGAGAAATATTGCCATGCAACTTTCCAGCATTCCGTTTATTATGACATGCATCATCATTGTCTTATTGCTCTTGCATGATCATGTAGTTGACATCGTATTTGTGGCAAGGCCACCCTCATGATTTCCATACATGTCACTCTTGGTTCATTGCATATCCCTATACACTGCCAGAGGCATTCATATAGAGTCATAACTTGTTCTAAGATCGAGTTGTAATCTTGAGTTGTAAGTAAATAAAAGTGTGATGATCTTCATTATTAGAGCATTTTCCCAAGTGAGGAAAGGATGATGGAGACTATGATTCCCCCACAAGTCGGGATGAGACTTCGGACTTCAAAAAAAGAGAGAGAAAGGCCAAATAAAAAAAGAGAAATGTCAAATAAAAAAAGAAAAAAGAAAATGAGAGAAAAAGAGAGAACAGACAATGCTACTATCCTTTTACCACACTTGTGCTTCGAAGTAGCACCATGATCTTCATAATAGAGAGTCTCCTATGTTGTCACTTTCATATACTAGTGGGAATTTTTCATTATAGAACTTGGCTTGTATATTCCAATGATGGGCTTCCTCAAAACGCCCTAGGTCTTTGTGAGCAAGCAAGTTGGATGCACACCCCCTTAGTTTCTTTCGTTGAGCTTTCATACATTTATAGCTCTAGTGCATCCGTTGCATGGCAATCCCTACTCACTCACATTGATATCTATTAATGGGCATCTCCATAGCCCGTTGATACGCCTAGTTGATGTGAGACTATCTTCCACTTTTTAGTCTTCTCCACAACCACCATTCTATTCCACATATAGTGCTATGTCCATGGCTCATGCTCATGTATTGCGTAGTTTGGGAATACTAAAGTATGAAACAATTGCTTGGCTTGTCATCGGGGTCGTGCATGATTAAATACTTCGTGTGATGAAGATAGAGCATAGCCAGACTATATGATTTTGTAGGGATAGCTTTCTTTAGCCATGATATTTTGAGAAGACATGATTACTTTGTTACTATGCTTGAAGTATTATTGTTTATCATGTCAATATGAACTTTATTTTGAATCATTTGGATCTGAACATTCATGCCACAATAAAGAAAATTACATTGAGAATTATGCTAGGTAGCATTCCACATCAAAAATTCTGTTTTTATCATTTACCTACTCGAGGACGAGCAGGAATTAAGCTTGGGGATGCTTGATACGTCTCCAACGTATCTATATTTTTTGATTGTTCCATGCTATTATATTACCCGTTTTGGATGTTTATGGGCTTTACTTTACACTTTTATATCATTTTTGGGACTAACCTACTAACCGGAGGCCCAGCCCGAATTGCTGTTTTTTTTGTCTATTTTAGTGTTTCGAAGAAAAGGAATATCAAACAAAGTCCAAACGGGATGAAACATTCGGGAGCGATCTTTTTGGAACAAATGCCAACCAGGAGACTTGGAGTGGACGTTAAGCAACGAACGAGGCGGCCACGAGGATGCCCGGAGCGCCCTAAGGGGGTGGGCGCCCCCCACCCTCGTGGGCCCCTCGAGCGTCAACCGACATACTTCTTCCTCCTATATATATCCACGGACCTCGAAAACATTCAGGAGCACCACGAAAACCTAATTCCACCGCCGCAACCTTTTGTATCCGCGAGATCCCATCTTGGAGCCTTCGTCGGCGCTTCACCGGAGGGGGAATCAACCACAGAGGGCATCTACATCATCTCCAAGGCCTCTCCGATGAGTTGTGAGTAGTTTACCACAGGCCTTCGGGTCCATAGTTATTAGCTAGATGGCTTCTTCTCTCTCTTTGATTCTCAATACAAGGTTCTCCTTCCTATTCTTGCAGATCTATTCGATGTAACTCTTTTTGCGGTGTGTTTGTCGAGATCCGATGAATTATGGGTTTATGGTCAAGTTTATCTATGAGAAATATTTGAACCTCCTCTGAATTCTTTTATGTATGATTGGTTATCTTTGCAAGTCTCTTCAAATTATCGGTTTGGTTTGGCCTACTAGATTGATCTTTCTTGCAATGGGAGAAGTGCTTAGCTTTGGGTTCAATCTTGCGGTGTCCTTTCCCAGTGACAGCAGGGGCAGCAAGGCACGTATTGTATTGTTGCCATCAAGGATAAAAAGATGGGGTTTATATCATATTGCATGAGTTTATCCCTCTACATCATGTCATCTTGCTTAATGTATTACTCTGTTCTTCATGAACTTAATACTCTAGATGCAGGCAGGAGTCGGTCGATGTGTGGAGTAATAGTAGTAGATGCAGAATCGTTTCGATCTACTTGTTGCGGACGTTATTCCTATATACATGATCATGCCTAGATATTCTCATAACTATGCACTTTTCTATCGATTGCTCGACAATAATTTGTTCACCCACCGTAATAATTATGCTATCTTGAGAGAAGCCACTAGTGAAACCTATGGCCCTCGGGTCTATCTTTTATCATATAAGTTTTCCATCTACTTTTATTTGCATCTTTTATTTTCCAATCTATATCATAAAAATACCAAAAATATTTATCTTATCTTATTATCTCTATCAGATCTCACTTTCGCAAGTTACCATGAAAGGATTGACAACCCCTTTATCGTGTTGGTTGCGAGGTTCTTGTTTGTTTGTGTAGGTGCGTGGGACATTTGAGGAGCCTCCTACTGGATTGATACCTTGGTTCTCAAAACTGAGGGAAATACTTACGCTAGTTTGCTGCATCACCCTTTCCCATTCAAGGGAAAAACCAATGCATGCTCAGGAGCTAGCAGTCGGCTGCTGGGAGCCAGCTTTCCCTTGTGCCGACTGGACTGGCTTGGCCGCCTTGGGGGGGGGGGCTCACTGGCATGGGGGGCCCGCCGCCTACAGGCCGTACTGACAGTCTGTCGTGGGTGATGTCACGGTCAACCTGGCAATAGTGCCGCGCCGGGTGGGAGATGGCCGACCGGTACGGTGCACTGTGGCCATGCCCGTTCCGGGATTCGGGGGTGGCTGGCTTCACTGTAGCCACGCCCTGTCTTATCGCTATTATGTGGGTGGAAACTTTGAGGGCATATGAGGATGCGCCGCCTACTAGAGGTCGGCCGCTTTAGTGGCCGCCTGCTAGGAGTCGGCCCACTTTAGGCTGGTATACTGATCTCTGCCACCTTCCTGCAGTCGGTCGTGTCACAGCCGGCCACGGGAAGGCGGCCCTTCATCTTGGATGCTTGAGGGGCGCAGTCGGCCCAATGTTTCGAAGAGCCAGGGGGAGCCAGCAAGGCTACCCGTGGTCATTTACTCTGACACTAATCCTATGAATCAAATTTCTTTCGTACAAAAAATCCTTAGAATTCAAGTCCTCCAGAATTCCTATTTGAAGCAACTGTTTTTCGTAAGTGTGTGATGTGATTTATCTTTGGAAAAAACATTTGTGCATAAAAATAGAGTGATACTAATTAAGATCTTACAAGAATTTAAATAAGATGTACATACAATAGAGCATAAAGAACAGTCATAATCGGTTTGGCTTGGAGAATACAAAGTTATGCACACCAATACTTGAGAAACAAAAGGAAAAAACAAAGCTAATTATATTGTAAAACTTGATAGTTTGGCATGACAAGGCACTATTTTGTAGGATGGAAATATGGCAACAATATTTATATATATTTGAAAGATATACAAGTGTTAAATATTAAATAGGTTTATGCAATTAAATAAAATATCCACGAGGCCAACATGTCAACACATTTTTATAGTTTTATTATAAGTCTGCCTATGATTTTTTCAAGGCTACCTCACATAAATAAAAATTTAAATATTGGATCTAGCCACGCAAATGCGCGGGTCACACTTCTAGTTAAAAAATATTAGCAAATGGGCTCTATGTTGTGTGCCACAGATTTGGAGGCTGACTTGTGGGCCTACTAAGTTCATGCGTACACAAGGTTTCTCAAAAAAAACTTAGTCAACAATTGACTCTATAAGCGTCAGACCATTAGATGTCAATCTAACGGCAATCGTGCCGTCAGACTGTTAGATGTCAATCTAACGGCAATCGTGCTTCTTCAGTCTCTGATATTCCTGCTCCAGCCGCCCAAACCAGCGCTGACGGAACCGCCTCCCATGGCCGGCTGTGCTGCCGGGCAGGCCTCACGGCCCCACCATACTCGCATCCCTGGCCTGTCTATCCCTCTACTCACCCACATCTCCTGTTATTTTCCGGCGACGGCAGCCGAACCAGTCAACCCTCGTACACCCCACCGCGTGGGCAGCCACTGTCGTGTCTTCCCCTGCTCCGTGTCGTTCCCTTGGTAGGCCCCACCGTCGTCCAACGCCCTGGTGCTCTCGGCGCGGCGTGGTCAATGTGGTCAACGAACGACATCCATCAGAAGTGGACTGTACGAGGAGAGGTTGACAGCTGGGTCCACGGCCGCACACAAGGAAATGCCTCCTTATTACGTGCAAAATAATGATTCCTCCACCTGACATCTAGGACCCACTGGAAGAGCCTCTGTATTTCGTGAAAAAAAAACGTTCCCCCCACTGACAGGTCGGGCCCACCAGCTATATCTTCGCATGCAAGGAAGTGCCTCCTTATTACGCACAAATAATGAATACCCCCCTACTAGCTGAGACCCAGCATAGTGGGAGGCTGACTTGTGGGCCTACTAAGTTGATGGAGACGGAGGGCTTTGTCAACTTAGTCAATATGAATGATTCTAGCTCCAGTGACCATACGATGTTCATCCAATGTCCGTAGTGCTTCTTCAACCTCTGGTCTTCTTGCTCCAGCCGCCCAAACTAGCGTCGGTCGTGCCGCGTGCTCCTGCCTCCCGTGGTCGGCTGTGATGCCGTGGAGGCTTCACCGCCCCCTACTACTCCCACCGTTCGCTAGGCCATCCCTCTACTCACCCACACCCCCTGTTATTCTGCGGCGACGGCAGCCTCACACCGCAGCCGAACCAGTGAACCCTCGTACTCCTCTCTGAGTGGGCATCCATCATCGTGTCTTCCCCGGCTCCGCGTCGTCCCCTTCCTAGGCCTCGCCGTCGTCCACCGCCTTGGTGCTCTCGGCGCGGCATGGTCAATGTAGTCAACGACCGACTTTCATCAGAAGAGTATTGTATATGGAGAGGCTGATAGCTGGGTCCACGGCCGCGGCAAGGAAGTGCCTTCTTATTACGTAGAAAATAATGATTCCTCCAGCTGACAGTAGGGGCCCACCGGACAGGCCACCATATTTCATGAAAAAAACATTTCCCCCCTAACTGCTGGGACCTACCAGCTACATCTTCACACGCAAGGAAGTGCGTCCATATTACGGGCAAAAAAATGATTCGCCCCCTGACTGCTGGGACCCACCAGCTACATCTTTGCACGCAAGGAAGTGCCTGACAATCGGGACCCACCTGCTCGAAGTGTACGTAGCATTGTCATTCTGGTCGCGAAAGTGTACGTACATACTGGTCAATGTAGAGGCGCACACGTGTCGTAGTAGAGGCGCGCATGTGTCGTAGTAAAGGCGTGCACGTAGCATGTACACGTATGTACAGCGGCTAGGGTGAAGAAAGTAAATACGGCCACGTACGTACATACGGGTGGGGTCTCGAACGCCTACTCGCGCATACGTATGGCCAGGGCTCGTGTACATGGCTGGGTCAGAATGGAGAAACTGCATCGTCGTCGTCTTCATGGGGAGGCAACGGAATGTGTCGTGTTCATCAGGAGGCAACGGAACACGTGCTGTTCATCGGGAGCCAACCGGCTTGGACGGAACAGCCAATGGAAACGAGGCCTAGCGTACCGCAGAACGGAGGAAACGGCCTTGCGGGATCCTGTTCACCGGGAGGGGTCTGGCGTACCGCAAAACAGAGGAAACATACTTCTGTTGGACCTCCTACGGTCGAAACGGGGTCCTGTTGATCGGGAGGGGTGTGGCGTACCGCAAAACGGAGGAAACAGACTTCTGTTGGAGCGCTACGGTCGAAACGGGTGTCATGTTCATCGGGAGGGGTGTGGCGTACCGCAAAATGGGACTCCACAGGATACTGTTCATCTCCACCGTCGACCTCCTCCAGCCTCCAACTGCGACTATTCATCCACCTTCGACCTCCTCCAGCCTCCACGTGCGACTGTTCATCCACGGGCTCCTGTTCATCCAGCCTCCACCGCGTGCTCCTCCACCGGCTACTGTTTAACCAGCCCTCTCCACGGGGTCATGTTCAACCACCCCTCCATGGGCTACTGTTCATCCAACCCTCCACCGGCTACTGTTCAACTAGCCCTCCACCGGCTACTATTCAACCTTCCCACCACGGGGTCCTGTTCATCCAGCCTTCCACGGAGTCCTGTTCATCCACGCCCAACAGCCTAGATCGATCGGGGTCCTGTTCATCCAGCGACAACACCATGGGGTCCTGTTCATCCAACCCCCACCGGGAACTGTTCATCCAAATCCCCCAGCAACGCTCACTGTTCATCTAGAGGTAGCATCAATCGGCTTCAGTTAGCAGCAGTAGCGAATGAATTGCTCAGGTTCAGCCTACAGTGCAATCGCTCAGGTTTAGTTAGGAGAATGCCTCGCTCGGGTTCAGTTAGAGCCCAACGCCTCGCACCCACGCACGTACGTGTACGAGAGAAATGCGCATCGCTCGGCCACCGACCACCCATCGTAACCGGGAACTCCCCGATATTTTCTTCGCCATCGCTTCTACCACAGTTTTTTCCGTCATGGACGGCCCAAAGAATGTCATGCAGCTGCTTCTCCAGCCCGCCCAGAATGAAAATCCCATTTTCTATCATGATTTTTTCTCATAGAAGTAGGATCCCACCACATCTATGATGATACCGGGTTTTGTCACAATTATCAGTATAGAAGTGTCATAAGTATGATAGAAAAAATTCATTCGGCTAAAAATGTCACGGATGTGTCTTTTTTTGTAGTGAGATCTCCAAGAACATCGAGGAGAACTTTGTATTGAGAATCAAAGAGACAGAAGAAGCCATCTAGCTAATAACTATGGACTCGAAGGTCTGTGGTAAACTACACGCTTCATCGGAGAGGCAATGGTGTTGATGTAGAATCCCTCCATGATCGATTCCCCCTCCGGCAGATCGCCGGAAAAGGCCCCAAGATGGGACCTCACAAGTACAGAAGGTTGCGGCGATGGAAAAGTGGTTTCGTGGCTCTCCCTGATGTTTCTAGGATATAAGAGTATATATAGGCAAAAGAAGTACATCGGTGGAGCTACGAGGGGCCCACTAGGGTGGAGGGCACGCCCTCCTCCCTCGTGGCTTCCTCGTGGCGTTCCATACTTCAACTCCAAATCTTCTGGATTGCGTTCGGTCCAAGAAAGATCATCGCGAAGGTTTCATTCCTTCTGGACTCCGTTTGGTATTCCTTTTCTGCAAAACTCTAAAATAGGAAAAAAACTGGCACTGGGCCTCCGATTGATAGGTTAGTCCCAAAAATAATATAAAAGAGCATATTAAAGCCCATTAAACATCCAAAACAGATAATATAATAGCATGGAACAATAAAAAATTATAGATACGTTGGAGATGTATCAAGCACCCCCAAGCTTAATTCCTGCTCGTCCTCGAGTAGGTAAATGATAAAAACAGCGGAATGCTACCTAACATAATTATCAAGGTAATTCTCTTTATTGTGGCATGAATGTTCAGATCCGAAAGATTGAAGAAAAAAGTTTAATATTGACATAAAGATAATAATACTTCAAGCATACTAACAAAGTAATCATGTCTTCTCAAAACAACATGGCCAAAGAAAGTTCATCCCTAAAAAATCATATAGTTTGGCTATGCTCCATCTTCATCACAAAAATATTCAAATCATGCACAACCCTAGTTTCAGCCAAGCAATTGTTTCATACTTTAGTATTCTCAAACTTTTTCAACTTTCACGCAATACATGAGCGTGAGCCATGGACATAGCACTATAGGTGGAACAGAATGGTGGTTGTGGAGAAGACAAAAAGGAGGAAGATGATCTCACATCAACTAGGCGTATTAATGGGCTATGGAGATGCCCATCAATAGATATCAATGTGAGTGAGTAGGGATTGCCATGCAACAAATGAACTAGAGCTTATAAATGTATGAAAGCTCAACAAAAGAAACTAAGTGGGTGTGCATCCAACTTGCTTGCTCACGAAGACCTAGGGCATTTTGAGGAAGCCCATCGTTGGAATATACAAGCCAAGTTCTAAAATGAAAAATTCCCACTAGTATATGAAAGTGACAACATAGGAGACTCTCTATCATGAAGATCATGGTGCTACTTTGAAGCACACGTGTGGAAAAGGGATAGTAGCATTGTCCCTTCTCTCTCTTTTTTTCTCTCTCTTTTTTTTGTTTGGCTTCTTTGGCCCTTTTTTATTTCCTCACACAGGACAATGCTCTAATAATGATGATCATCACACTTCTATTTATTTACAACTCAAGAATTACAACTCGATACTTAGAACAAAATATGACTCTATATGCATGCTCCGGCGGTGTACCAGGATGTGCAATGAATCAAGAGTGACGTGTATGAGAAAATTATGAATGGTGGCTTTGCCACAAATACGATGTCAACTACACGATCATGCAAGGCAATATGACAATGATGGAGCGTGTCATAATAAACGAAATGGTGGAAAGTTGCATGGCAATATATCTCGAAATGGCTATGGAAATGCCATAGTAGGTAGGTATGGTGGCTGTTTTGAGGAAAGTAAATGGTGGGTTTATGGTACCGGCGAAAGTTGCACGGTACTAGAGAGGCTAGCAATGGTGGAAGGGTGAGAGTGTGTGTAATCCATGGACTCAACATTAGTCATAAAGAACTCACATACTTATTGCAAAAATCTACAAGTCATCAAAACCAAGCACTACGCGCATGCTCCTAGGGTAAGGGTTGGTAGAAGTTAACCATTGCGCAATCCCAACCTCCACACATAAGGAAGACAATCAAAGAAACACCTCATGCTTCAAATTTGTTACACAACGGTTACCATATGTGCATGCTATGGGACTTGCAAACCTCAACAAAAGTATTTCTCAAATTCACAATTACTCTACTAGCATGACTCTAATATCACCATCCTCATATCTCAAAACAATCATAAAAAATCAAACGTCTCATAATATTCAACGCACCTTATATGAAAGTTTTTATTATACCCATCTTGGATGCCCATTATATTAGGACTAGTTTTATAGCCAAAGCAAATTACCATGTTATTCTAAAAGACTCTCAAAATAATATATGTGAAGCATGAGAGATCAATAATTTCTATAAAATAAAACCACCACCGTGTTCTAAAAATATATAAGTGAAGCACTAGAGCAATACCATCTAGCTCAAAAGATATAAGCGAAGCACATAAGAGTATTCTAATAAATTCTGATTCATGCGTGTCTCTCTCAAAAGGTGATGGGGGATAGACCCCGGGTAGCCTCATCCACACCTTAGCAGATTTCGAGACATCGGGGCTAGCCTAGCCCCTTAGTCCGACTGGCCGTAAGGCCGGCTTTCGTGGCCGGATAGAGCCAACCGGCGGCCTCCTAGAAGGCGGTGCACCTCAGAAGGCGGCGAGGGTGTGGGCCAACTCCTAGCCGGCGGCCCATCGCCACCTCAGAGTCTGCACCCACCTGCTACAACAAGACAGGGTGTGGCAACAGTGCCACCTGCCACCCCCGAATCCCGAAAGGAACGTGGCTACAGTGCGTGCGTACCAAGCGGACACCATCCGCCTGGCACGACACTGTAGCCACGCGGCCTGTGACGGTGCCTACGTTAGGCAGGGCCATGCCCCCATGATGGGCGGTCGGTACGACCCATAGGCGGCGGGACCTACCTGTCTGCATGCACCAGAAGACGACAAGGCCTGAGCAGGCGTCCTTAAGGGGAGGTTGGCTCCTAGCAGGCCGCCGCCCCTCCCCTTGGAGTCTGTGCACAATTAACCAGAAGCGACGGGGTGTGGCTACAGTGATCGCCAGCCAGGCGGTGGCACTGTAGCCACACGCCCCCGACCAAGCCATCGTCATCAGGGGCAAGGCTATAGTGCGTCCTGGTCCCCCTGGCCCGCAGGCAGTGGGCCCTACCTGTCGGCAGAGCTTAAGGCAGCCGGTGGGACCCACCAGGCGGCGGGCTCCAGCAGCCAGCAAAGAAGCCGGAGCTCAGAGGCACCGACTGACGGGTCCGAGGACCAGCCGGATTACCATTGTACCCTCGGGGGGGGGGGGGTAAGCCTATATAAACCCCCCGGGGTCACCCATGCAAAGGCTTCAGCCCCCTTAGATCATACACACACCCATATCTAGAGAGGAGTAGAGCAAGAAACCTTCTTCCTCCTCTAGCCCGAACAGCTCAAGGAGCACCCTTGTACTAGCTATTGATCATAGTGATGCGAAGACCCCGTGGAGCAGGATTAGGGGTGTTATCTCCACAGAGAGCTTTGAACCTGGGTAAGACCCGGTGTCGCTTACGGTCTTGCCTACTCCCGCTTCTAGAGCCCGGCAACGTTCTTCTGACCCCACACATGATTAGCCACCCG